>NW_026877613.1:0-227518 GCF_032173495.1 Musca vetustissima
GGTCAAGATTTAGATATAGCTCCCATATATAGTTTCGTCCGATTTCATGTAAATGGTGCACCAAAGTCCCTATATATCCTTCGATTTGCACGAAATTTGGCATAACGTACTTAATTGAGCCTAGAATGATGTCTGCCAAGTTTCGTGAAAATCGGTCCAGATATAGATATAGCTCCCTTTTATTATAGATTGATTTTAAGTAATTGACGTACTAAGGAACCAATTGGAATAAAACGTTCTGAAAGTTGTATAACCTAACCTGTGACAAGTTTGTTTGAAATCGCTCAATATTTGGATAGAGCTTCCATATATATTTTCGCCCGATTTCAAGTAAATTGGGCATCAAAATCCTCATGTTAGTCAGATTGACATCAAATTTTGCACAACTTAAAAAATTGAGCATAGAATTACGTAGTTGCGTTTTCTAGAAGTGCAGACATAGCCCAACGGATGACCTATTTATATTTGTTTGAAGTCGATTGACATACTTTATGGATAGATCTAGGTAGATTCACATTTAGATAAATATCACATTTTTTTGTCATCCAATTTTATGTTATAGTCCTGCTTAATATACCCATAGTGGTGAAGGGTATCATATAGTCGGCCCTGTCCGACTTTACTACTTTCCTTACTGTTTTTTTTTTGGTCTATGATGAATATCTCCACTCCACCAGACGTCGGACTGTGTTGCTACCTATAGCCGCTTTTATACCCTTCACCACACTGTGGTACAGGGTATTATGTCTTTGTACATATGTTTGTAACAGGTAAAAGGAAGTGAGATAGACACATGGTTCCTTTTGAGATTTACGCATGTCCGTCTGTCCGTCCGTCCGTCTGTCTATCCGTCTGTCCATGTTAAATTGTAAACAAAGTACAGGTCGCATTTATGATCCGAATTGGATGAAATTTGGCACAGCTCATTTATTTGGCCCAAGGACGAACCCTATTGAAATTGAGAAAAATCGGTTCAGATTTAGATATAGCTCCCATATATATTTTATCCCATTTAATGTAAATGGTGTAATATAAATGGTGTAGACTGATGTGTGTCAAGTTTCATGAAAATCGGTCCAGATTTATATTTTCTTTCGATTTAATGTAAATGGTGTTTAATGTAAATGGTGTAGACTGATGTGTGTCAAGTTTCATGAAAATCGGTTCCGATTTAGATATAGCTCCCACATATATTTTCGTCCGATTTAATGTAAATGGTGTACCAAAGTCCCTATATATCTTTCGATTTGCACGAATTTTGGCATAGTGTAATGAATTAGGTCTAGACTGATGTGTGTCAAGTTTCCTGAAAATAGGTCCACATTTAGATATAGCTCCCATATATATTTTCGTCCGATTTAATGTTAATGGTGTACCAAAGTCCCTATATATCTTACGATTTGCACGAAATTTGGCATAGCGTAATGAATTAGGTCGATACTGATGTGTGTCAAGTTTCCTGAAAATCGGTCCAGATTTAGATATAGCTCCCATATATATTTTCGTTCGATGTAATGTAAATGGTGTACCAAAGTCCCTATATATCTTTCGATTTGCACGAAATTTGGCATAGCGTAGTGAATTAGGTCTAGAATGATGTGTGTTAAGTGTCGTGAAAATCGGTTCAGATTTAGATATAGCTCCTATATATCTTGGCTTCCGATTTTATGTAAATTATACACTAAAGACCCAAAGTTTGTCCGATTGTCACACAATTTTGTACAATGAACTGTAGTTAATATAAGTTAATCTCTGGTAATCTCATTGAAATCGGTTCTGACCAAATGAAAAATTTATTATAGGTTGCAGAGTGACATATTTTTGGATCCATTTTCGTGTTTATAATTGAATATATGTTGAATATACCCAAAGTGGTGAAGGGTATCATATAGTCGGCCCCGTCCGACTTTACTACTTTCCTACTGGTTAATTGTTTATTTAGGGAATATGCGAGTGCTCATATAAACTACATCGAAACACAAACTGTTTTGATAAATATTTATGATATATTGTATGATGGCGCTATCTCGTACATTATAACAGTTTATTACAGTATTGCGTGAGAAAATTTCGCTCAAAATAAAAAAAGAAAATATTTTGGGTCTAGATAATACATTTGTATTTTCAAATTGATAATGGAATAGCCCATAACGTATACAAAAACAATTTTTTAAATGAGATAAGAATCATTGCATCTAGATAATAACACAATAGTGACATTCTCTCTTTAATTTCAAATAACATTTCAACAAGAACCACTCAGTCTGTTCAGAATTGTTAATCGGGAATGTTTAAAATTGATCGCACTCTATTAGAATTATAAGTATTATTATTATTATTGTTGTTATACAAAATAAGACTAACAACACTATGGATACGTGGCTTATCACACTTCTATTGTTTGTCGGCAGTATCAGTTTGTTTTATTTGTTTTTAATATGGAATTATGGCGGTTGGAAGAGACGAGGTGTACCAGAAGCTAAATCGTATCCCGGCATTGGGTCATTACCCTCGTTGTTTACACAAAAACGTAATTTTCTATACGATTTAGATGAGATTTACCGGTAAGCTTTAGAATGCATTTAAAATAGTAAAATAGAATAATATAGTGACGAAGGTATAGCTCGAATCACAATACATTTTTATGCGAACACCATCGGTGTAATGAAAATGTAAAATTTGAAATTAAAGACAATTCACTTGATAAATATAGGCATAAGTTGTTATACCCTCCACTATAGTGAGAAGTATGGGAGAGACCGTCGATTTTCCGATGTCTGATTGTCTGTCGTATGAAATTAGAATACTGAAGATAGAATTTTGAAAATTGTTATTGGTCCACGTTTTGGTGTAGACAAGTTATAAAGGAACCACCCATTTTCTAGGTTCTTTTAAAGGTTTGGGCTCATTTTCTAACCGAAAGAGCTGTAATTTGACAATCCATTCTGAATGGTTTTAGACGGATTGTGCAACCGAAAAGTAATTTCAGGTTTTTGGAGGCCGATATATATCATTGGGGAAAATTATCATTTTAAGTCCATGTCTTTCGATAGCTCCTATGTGAAGATTCCTCCAAATGTTTGGAATTTTGAGGGTATAAGTCGCATAAATAAAGGTGTAATGAATAAGTTGTAATTTGGCATACCAGTTTTTTAGAGTTCGCCATATATCTGCGCCTAAAAAGATTTAGCGGTATTTTGAAGGTTTTAGACGCATTTTTTCTAACGTTAATGGCTCTAATTTAGTATTTCTGGGGTTTGGAGGTTCAAACACGTTAATCAACCGCATAAGCTGTATAAAAATATCAATATGGGTACATGATCGAGTTTGTTCTAATTTAATATTAGTTTGGGGAACATTATTTAACATGCTTCGGAATGTCCGATTTGGGCCAAATATGCACCGTTTTAATGAATGACTTGTTTGCATTTTAAGGGTAACTTCATTATACCTTTCTCATAGAAGTTCTGCTCTTTATTTGCAAAAAAAAATCTAGTAGTCGATTTTCACAATCATCCCAAGATACCAATTTTTATCATTAAAGAAATTTTGCAATGCAAGAAAAAGATGATAATCGCTTGATGGCAAGTCCGGATTGTATGGCGGATGCATTATAACTTCCCAACCAAGCTCCCGAAATTTCTCGGGAGTCACTGTAGATGTGTGTGTGGCCAGCGTTGTCCTGTTGGAACACAACACCTCGCCTGTTGGCCAATTCTTACCGTTTCTGGTCAATTGTAAGTAGTTTAAAACAGTTTTTCAGCTCCTGGGCGATGTTACCACTGCTGACATGCCGGTCAACTTCACTTGTTTTGATAAATTTTTATACCCTACACAACTATGTTGTCAGGGTATTATAGCTTTGTGCAGCCCCAAAAGTTTGTAACGCCGCGAAATATTGGTCCTAGACCCACCTTTAAGTATACCGATCGTAATATCTCGACTAGCTGAGTCGATCTAGACATGTGTGTCCGTCCGTCCGTCCGTCTGTCAATTATAATTTGTTAACACGATACATGCCACAGTTATGGACCAATCTTCACGAAATTTTGCATGTAGGATGGGTTCTGTCCAATGAAGACCCCTATTGTTTTTGGAAAAGATCGGTTAATATTTAGGGGATGAAATGGACCAAATACATTATTTTTGTCGGTTTTTCTGGTCGCTCCAGAGGCCGCAATTATGGCCCAAACACCGCGAATTTTTGCATGGAGAAGGGGATCGGGCCTGAGAATAAGCATGCATATTTTGATAAAGATCGGTCAATATTTAGCGGGTCAAATGGACCCTGCCTTTTGTGTGAAAAATGACAAAATTTGTATTCTATGGCATATATATTTACTCCTGAAGGATGTAGACCCGAGGTGTTGATAGTGTATCCAATAGGAGTGGTTGGCCTTTAAATTGATACCAAATATAGTGATGTATCTACTCAGATGTGGGAGTTACAGTCAAATATTTACAGGTGCTTACGTATTCAGATATTATTTAGTAACCCATTACCACCCAGGTGGAAATATCGCGCTGATGGCTTTGAAATTTTTCATGAAGTTCCAGTTATGGTCAAGGACAACGCCTACAATATTCGGTGAAGATCAGAGTAAAATTTTGGGATGAAATGGGTCGAAAACTTAAATTTTTTTGTGTTTTCGAGTCGAGTATAATCCGAAAATCACAACACAACCCACCGTGAAGGTAATCTGGACAAGTAATTAGAAGGACTGTACTGAATATTCGAAAAAGTAAGGAAGAGGTTGACCTCTAATTGGGCAAGAGGGGGTAATATCACGAAATATTACTCAGAATCGGATTAAACATCCTCAAAAAGTTGGAGTTCGTGGTAGTTTTGTAGGGTATCGTATGGTCGGCCCCGTCCGACTATACTGCTGCGCTCACTGGTTATAACATATTGTATGATGGCGCCAAGTGGCAAGACTGGGCAAATATCACGAAATATTACTCAGAATCGGAATAAACATCCTCAAAAAGTTAGAGTTCGTGGTAGTTGTGTAGGGTATCGTATGGTCGGCCCCGTCCGACTATACTGCTCCGCTTACTGGTTATAACATATTGTATGATGGCGCCATCTCGTACATTATGACAGTTTATAAGAGTATTCAATCGAAATTTGATGTTAAAATGCCGCATTTGGCTGTAATTTGAAATTACGGGACCTTGGTTGGTAAACAAATTCTTAGCAGAACATTTTCAATAGAGGTCCATTCTTCCATACAAAGGTCTCAAGTCATTTTCTGGCTGTTCAAAGTCCCATGTCAAATTTTGCGAGTGTTTCCAGTTTATTTTCATTACTCTTGGTCTCATTTGAGTTTTTTCGAATGTCAAACTCGTTGTGGTATAAAAGGTTCGGCCTTGTTATATCCTGCACCAAATACTAGAGGGTATATTAAATTTGTCATTCTTTTTCGCCTGAGACCTTACAAACTATAAATATATTCTTGATCAGAATAAAATTCGATATCGATTTAAGCATGTCCGTTAGTCACGATGGAGAACGCAATATTTAGAACTGAGCTCTGGAATTTTGCACAGGAATTGTAAGTACTCCTAGGATGTTTTGTTTTGCAAATGGGATATATGTGGGTCCAAGGTACCCCATAGTATTCGGTATTTTGGACAGGTTTGCCAACAGAACTGGCTGTTATTTGATATTTTTGATTTTCATTGAATAACACATATCCGTACCAAAAATTATTAATATTTATCCAAGTTTCAGGGTAGCCCCCCCAAATAACCCAAAATTTTGTTGCGATTTCGGTACGAATTTTGCATCTAATTCGGAAACGAATTGGGAAAAAACTCGGAATAAAATGTTAGCTGGAGTATTTTTCATAACATGAGTTGTCTCCTAGGAGCCCCTCCATTAAATTTACATATTTTGATTGTCATCCTCATGGTGAAGGGTATACAAATTTCGGTCCGACCGGGCTTAACAGGGTTTTTAATTGTTAATATTTAACATTTTTTCGATATTAATAGGTAAATATGCGAACTGTAATTTTTCAGTTATCAGGAATGTATTAATTATTAATTGAAGGGTGCTGAAATTTTGCATAGGGTTGTCTTTTGTCTGCAGGCAGGTCAAGTTCGAAGATGGATATATCGGTCAACGTTTAGGCATAGCTTCCATATAAGGTTACCCGCTAAAATTCGGTATTTTGGGGTTCTTGAGCGCATTTTTCAGACGAATTCGCTGAAATTTTGTACATTGAGTTTTTATTGGGTACTAAATGTCTCCACAAAAACTTATAAGTATCGGTCCACTTTTTCTGGTAGCCCCCATATAACGGTACCTCCTAATTTTCAGTATTTTGGAGGTTTTGGTCGCATTTCTCCACCGAGTTGGCTGTAATTTAGTATTTTGAGTTCTTAATACCAAATCTCTCTACACAAAATTATGTATATAGTTCACTGTCTCAAAAAAAAAATTTGCTACAGATATATATATATATATATAAATATAGGTCCACTTTTTCAGGTAGCCCCCATATAACGGTACCTCCCAATTTTCAGTATTTTGGGGGTTTTGATCGTATTTTTCCGCCGAATTAGCTGTAATTTAGTATTTTGAGTTTCTAATGGGTACCAAATCTCTCCACAAAAAATTATGAATATAGGTCAATTTTTCGGATAGCCCCCATATAAGGGTACCCCCAATTTACGGTATTTTGGGGATCTTGAGCGCGTTTTTCAACCGAATTTGCTGTAATTTGGTATTTTGTAGTCGTATATGGTAACAAATCTCTCTACCTAAAAATTATTAATATTCGCCCCCTTTTTGGGGTAGTCCCTATATAAGCCCCTTTTTATACCCTTCACCACACTGTGGTACAGGGTATTATGTCTTTGTGCATATGTTTGTAACAGGCAAAAGGAAACGCGATAGACACATGGTTCCTTTTGAGAATATGCATAGAATCACTTTTTAAGTCGATTCATGCATGTCCGTCCGTCCGTCTGTCTGTCCATGTTAAATTGTAAACAAAGTACAGGTCGCATTTATGATCCGAATTGGATGAAACTTGGCATAGGTCACTTATTCGTCCCAAGGACGAACCCTATTGAAATTGGGAAAAATCGGTTCAGATTTAGATATAGCTCCCATATATATATTTAACCGATTTAATGTAAACGGTCCCTATATTTCTTTCGATTTGCACGGAATTTGGTACAGCCTAATCATTTAGGTCTAGAATGATGTCTGCCAAGTTTCGTGAAAATCGGTCCAGATTTAGATATAGCTCCCATATATAGTTTCGTCCGATTTCACGTAAATGGTCATCCAAAGTCCCTATATATCTGTTGATTTGCACGAAATTTAGATTGATGTCTGCCAAGTTTCAAGAAAATCGGTCCTTATTTAGATATAGCTCCCATATATAGTTTCGTCCGATTTTATGTAAATGGTGCACTAAAGACCCTATATATCTGTCGATTTGCACGAAATTTGGTATAGCGTACGGAATAAGGTCTAGAGTTATGTCTGCCAAGTTTCGAGAAAAAAGATATAGCTCCCATATATAGATTCGTCCGATTTCATGTGAATACTGCACCAATGTTCCTTATATATCTTTCGATTTGCACGAAATTTGGCATAACGTACAGAATTGAGCCTAGAGTGATGTCTGTCATGTTTCGTGAAAATCGGTCCAGATTTAGATATAGCTCCCATATATATTTTCGTCAGATTAAATGTAAATGGTGCACAAAAGTCCATACATATCTTTCAATTTGCATGAAATTTGGCATAACGTGCTGAATTGAGCCTACAATGATGTCTGCCAAGTTTCGTGATAATCGGTACAGATTTAGATATAGCTCCTATATACAGTTTCGTCCGATTTCATGAAACTTCAATATATATTTTCGACCGATTTTAAGTAAATTTGACATCAAACTCCTCATGTTAGTCAGATTGACATCAAATTTTGCACAACTTACAAAATTGAGCATAGAATTGCGTAGTTGCGTTTTGTACAAGTACAGACATAGCCCAACGGATGATTGATATTTGTTTGAAGTCGATTGATCATCACATAGTGGTGAAGGGTATCATATAGTCGGCCCCGTCCGACTTTACTACTTTCCTTACTGGTTCAGTTATCAGGAATGTATTAATATTTTCCCCCAATTTCTTAATTTTTTACACTCTTCTGGTACAGAAAATATCGAGATACAAATAAATTTGTGGGTGCCTATAGTGGACGTGCCCCAATGCTGCTCATTCTAGATCCTGAATTGGTACATCGCATTCATGTCAATGATTTCAAATCGTTTCATGACAATGAATTTGGTGATTATGTAAGTACTAGGGAGTCTATAATCATATTTGAATATATAACTGTCATAAATACTCGCATGTAGATTGATGAAAAATCCGATATAATTGCATTTAATAATCCATTTTTCCTGCGTGGTGAGTCATGGAAAGAGAGACGCGCTGATTTGGTACCCGGTATGTCACCAATTGGGGTAAATATTTAAATGAATTGAAATTTTAGGTATTGTAAAAAATTAATTTTGTATGCATTTCAGATAAAAAGTATTTATCCCGTGACATTGGAAAAGTGTAAACGTTTGTCGCACTTCATTAGGGATCAAATGAAGACGAAAGCCAAGGAAGGAGGTTTGGATGCACATGATGTAAGCATTCATTTGAAGCTAGTAAAAAAGATTTTAAGTTCGGCCGAGCCAAATTGATTTCAATAGATTTTCCTAATTATATTAATTCTTTCTTCTAGCTCTGCCTTCGCTTTACCACCGAAGTGGTTAGCGATTGTGTTTTGGGTGTTAATGTGGGAACTATAAATGACCAACCCTCAACCCTATTGGATATGATCAAGAACCTATTTACATTAACACCATCGCAGATCATCTATCAACTGACTATTGCATTTCTACCGAGTCTAAAGAAATATTTAAAAGCTACGTTCTTCTCTAGGGCCAGTACAAAATATTTTTTCGATCTTATGGCTGATTCTATTCGACTGCGACGACAGGAACAAAGTAATAAAAATCGTGCAGATTTTTTGAACTTTCTATTGCAGCTACAGGAAAAGAAGAAATTATCGAATACAATTTTAACTGCAAATGCCATGACATTTTTGACCGATGGATTTTTGACAACTGCCCATAGCATAAGTAATTGTTTGTTGGGGGTAGGTTTTAAAAATAAAAACAATTTGAATTTTAAATAACGTATTTTGCATGCTTTAGCTGGCCAGATATCCCGAGTCTCAAGAGAAGTTACGTGCCGAAATTATGGAAAATATCAATGAGGAGGGAATTGTCAGCTATGATAAACTGACGGAAATGCCCTATTTAGATGCATGTTTTAATGGTATGTTTTCTAATCGAAATATATATTTTCCAATACTGATTCCAACATTTGTTTCGTCTACAGAGGCCCTGCGTTTATTCCCTCCTGTCGCCATGAATTCCAAGCTATGCACTCAACCATATGAATTTGTAAATAATGATGGCCAAGTTTTGCATATGAAGCCAGGTGAGGCCGCCACAATTTGCTACTACAGCATACATCATGATGAACGGTATTATGAAGATCCGGAGGAGTATAAACCTGAACGGTTTTTACCCGAAAATGGTGGTGTCAAGAAATATCGTGAAGAGGGTAAATATATGGGTTTTGGCGATGGACCACGTATTTGTATGGGTAAGAACTTTTTCTTTCAAAGATATTTCATTTCCTTTAATTTATTTTTTGATGTTTTTTTTAGGCATGCGCTTCGGTTCAACTCAGGCGAAAGCTGCCATCGTTGAAATCGTTAGAAATTTCTATGTGAAATCTAATCCCAAGACACGCAGTGACAATTTGTTGGATAAAAAGGAATTCATACCAGCCTTGGATGGTGGAGTTTGGCTGGATTTTGAACCGATCAATGGATAAATTGAGCAATAGCTAATATGTGTCATTCGGATCAACGTTTCTTATTCCGATTTCAAGGAGGTTAATAAACATAGCTATAAAACCTATTGGAATGTAGTTTTGACATAGATCCCATTGTGGGTATTTTCAAGGTCAGTAGTGTTGACGGTTTATTTGGGATACCATTTGTATTTTGTTTTTGCAAAATAGTCAGGCTGAATCCCAGTTTGTTGTTTTTATAAAAAACAACTATTTATTAGTGGGTAATGTATGGCATTGTTTGCCGAGGGGTAAGGCAGGGAAGACTATAGTTTCGGATCACGCCACTGTTCCTCATCAGTTCCCTTAATTTTTTGTTGGGATATTCTCCCCAGAAGCTATTGCTTCTATACAAAAAAACCTTTCATACCCAAATGTCTGTTGTAACAAAGCAAAGTACTTAGCTGACCAACGACATAAACAAACTGGGATTCAGCCTGACTATTTTGCAAAAACAAATTATTTTTAAGGTTTTCAGCCGCATTTTCTCACCGAAGTTCCTGAAACTTTACATTTTAATTTCATACCAGGTTTACATTCCGTGTTCCTAGTTTTTACATAACCCCGCTTTATTCCCTGTATGTTGAAGTCTTTAATTTTCAAACCTGAGTGTCTGTATTTTTCTCAAGGCATAAAAAGACAGACAATTTACAGAGACAGATTCCTCATATAAAGGTCCCGACCGATTTATGGACATACAAATATAAAGATAATCATACGTTTACAAATTCCAATAGATGATTCGAATCGGATAATCCGCTCGAATAGGCGTCGTCCCCTTGACCATTACCGGAATTTCGTGTAAAATTTCAAATCGATGGGTGCGAAATATATTACCTATGGTGTGGTAATGGTAATCAGAATCGGTAGATCTCTGGAAATATTTACGTATAAATCCCACATACGAGTACATACAATAATATAATTGGTATCAATTTAAAGGTCAACCACTTCTCTTGAATATACTATCGAATTTTCGGGACTATATTCTTCAGGAGTAAATATATTTGCCAAAGGATACAAATTTTGTCGTTTTTCACACAAAAGTCTGGGTCCCTTTGACCCGCTAAATATTGACCGATCTTATTCAAAACTGTCATGCTTAATCTATGTTCAGACCCAATCTAGCCGTCTGTTCGTCTAGATTGACTCAGCTAGTCGAGATATGACGATCGGTATACTTAAAGGTGGGTCTAGGATCAATATTTCGCTGCGATAAAAACTCTTGGGGCTGCACAAAGCTCCAATACCCTGACAACATAGTTGTGTATGGTATAAATATGCATAGAATCACATTCTGGGTCGATGTACAGTTCGCATTTATGATATTTATGATAATTGGAAAAAATCGGTTAAGATTTTTAATAAATGGTTCACCCGAGACCCAAAATATGACCGATTGACACAACATTGACACAACGTGCATAAGTTAGTATGAACTAACTTGTGTCAAGTTTTTTTTTTGAAATCGGTTATGATTTGGATATAGCTCCCATATATATTTTCGTGTGTGGCGTTATTGCGGGTTGTAGAAATTTGTGCAGACCCAGCTTCAATTGTGCACCAAATAATCAACGGATATCCGATTGAAACTTGTTTCAAATAGATTTACATAGTTACGTTTCATTGAATTTCATCCGATTTGGACGAAATTTCGTATAGTTCATTTATTTGGCCTAATAACGAACCCCATTGAAATTGATGAAAATTTCATCCGATTTTATGTAAATCGTGCACCAAAGTCCCTATATATCTTCCGATTCGCACGAAATTTGGCACAGTGTACTGAATTAAGACTAGATTGATTGTGGTATGTTTCGTGAAAATCGGTTCAGATTTAGATATAGCTCCCGTACATATTTTCGTCCGATTTTATGTAAATGATGCATAGAGATGGGCATTTGGATAAATACCCAAAGGGTAAATACTCAGTAAATTGGGTAAATACCCATTTGTGGGTATTTATTTGGGTATTTACTATATTGAATCGGCAATACAACATCATACACCCTATTTCCGGGTTTCTGTTATCAAATCGATTAAAAATTGGTAGTTTTACGATACTTTAAAGACGTGGGTAAATGCCAGAGTTTTTACCCAAAAATTGGGTATAAACTCATTAACTGCCGAACCACTTGACATAGGCGGCCAAAATTTTGCATACATGTTTTTAATGTCAAAACAAATATAGAAATCCAAAATGGTCCCGGGGCCCAAGTATTGATATAGCCTCCATATAACCGTATCTCCCGATTTAAGTCATTTTTTGTCTATTAGACACATTTTACAACCAAATTGGCTGTAATTTGGCACAGAGTGTTCTTCTTGGGTACCAAATGTCCATGCACTGCCATAACTGCCGAACCAGTTGACATAGGCGGCTAAAATTTGGCTAATAGGCAAAAAATACCTTAAATCGGGAGATACGGTTATATGGGGGCTATATCAAAACTTGGACCCAGGAAACCCATTTCCTATACCATTAAGTAATGATATAATATTAAGTACTGATATAAAAATCATCTAAGCCAAATGTCAAGTGGTTCGGCAGTTGGGTAAATACTCAAAATAGGGGTACCTTTGTATGGGTCTTTAATGTATCGTAAAACTATCCATTCTAAATTGATTTGATAGCAGAACCCGGAAATAGAGTGTAAGATGTTGTATTACCGATTCAATATAGTAAATACCCAAATAAATACCCGCAAATGGGTATTTACCCACCCCTTGGGTATTTACTCGTTAAATACACTGTAAATACCATTTCTAATGATGCACCAAAGCCCCTACATTTTTTCGATTTGTATGAAATTAGACATAGTGTACTGAATTAAGACTAGAATTATGTGTACCATGATTCATGAAAATCGATTCAGATTTTGATATAGCTCTCATATATATTAATACCCTACACAACTATGTTGTCAGGGTATTATAGCTTTGTGTAGCCCCAAGAGTTTGTAACGCCGCGAAATATTGGTCCTAGACCCACCTTTAAGTATACCGATCCTCATATATCGACCAGCTGAGTCGATCTAGACATGTGTGTCCGTCCGTCCGTCCTTCTGTCCATTATAATTTGTAAACACGAAACAGGCCACAGTTATGGACCAATCTTCACGAAATTTTGCATGAAGGATGGGTTCCGGCCAATGAAGACCCCTATTGTTTTTGGTAAAGATCGGTTAATATTTAGGGGATAAAATGGACCAAATACTAATTTTTTCGGTTTTTCTGGTCGTTCCAGAGGCCGCAATTATGGCCCGAACATCGTGAAATTTTACATGTAGTAGGGGTCTGGCAATGAATGAGCATGCCTGTTTTGATAAAGATCGGCCAACATTTAGCGGGTCAAATGGGCCCTGAGTCCCTAAATATGCTTCGATTTGCACGAAATTTGGCATAGCGTACTGAACTAAGTCTAGAAAGATGTGTGTTAAATTTCGTAAAAATCGGTTCAGATTTAGATATAGCTCCCATATATATTTTCGCCCGATTTTAGGTAAATATTGCACCAAAGTCCCTAAATATGCTTCGATTTGCACGAAATTTGGCATAGCGTAGTGAACTAAGTCTAGAAAGATGTGTGTTAAATTTCGTAAAAATCGGTTCAGATTTAGATATAGCTCCCATATATAGTTTCGCTCGATTTTAGGTAAATGGTGCACCAAAGTCCCTAAATATGCTTCGATTTGCACGAAATTTGGCATAGCGTACTGAATTAAGTCTAGAAAGATGTGTGTTAAATTTCGTGAAAATCTTTTCAGATATAGATATAGCTTCCATATATATGTTCTCCGATTTTGGGTAAATGGTGCACCAAAGTCCCTAAATATGATTCGATTTGCACGAAATTTGGCATAGCGTACTGAATTAAGTCTAGAAAGATGTGTGTTAAATTTCGTGAAAATCGGTTCAGATTTAGATATAGCTCCCATATATATTTTCGTCCGATTTTAGGTAAATGGTGCACCAAAGTCCCTAAATATGCTTCGATTTGCACGAAATTTGGCACAGCGTACTGAAAGTCTAGATCGATTTGTGTTAAATTTCGTAAAAATCGGTTCAGATTTAGATATAGCTCCCATATATATTTTCGTCCGATTTTAGGTAAATGATGCACCAAAGTCCCTAAATATGCTTCGATTTGCACGAAATTTGGCGTACCGTAGTGAATTAAGTCTAGAAAGATGTGTGTTAAATTTCGTAAAAATCGGTCCAGATTTAGATATAGCTCCCATATATATTTTCGTGCACCCATATATAATGGTGCACCAAAGTCCCTGTATATCCTTCGATTTGCACGAAATTTTGCATAGCCTAGCGCCAAAGTCCCTATATATCCTTCGATTTGCACGAAATTTGGCGTACCGTAGTGAACTAAGGCTAGAAAGATGTGTGTTAAATTTCGTTAAAATCGGTTCAGATTTAAATATAGCTCCCATATATATTATCGGCCGATTTTATGTAAATGGTACACCAAAGTCCCTCAATATGCTTCTATTTGCACGAAATTTGGGTTTATAAGTAAATGAAGAACTCTAAATGTAGCCCAATGCACAAAACATACTGAAATATGTGTAACCTAACATGTGACAAGTTACTATGAAATCGGTTTAGATTTCGATATTTTGCTTCAAATTTATTTATATAATTTTGTCCCATTGTAAGTAGCAACTCTATATCTGACCAAAGATTAGTATAGATTGCAGAATGACATGTTTAATTTCATGTTAATGATCCTTCAAAAATGCGACGTCTGTTAGGATTCCATCTGTTGAATATACCCAAAGTGGTGAAGGGTATCTTATAGTCGGCCCGTCCGACTTTACTACTTTCCTTACTGGTTTTTTTTTTTCAGTTGGGACAAAATTTTGCACAGAGTACTGAATTAGGCTCAGATGTCTGCAAAGTGTTGTTTAAATCGGTTTAGATTTAGATATAGGTCCCATATATAGTTTCGTCCGATTTTTTGTGCAACGGTTGTTCAATTAGATCCATGTATTTATATATAGCTACCATACAAAATTTTACTCGATTTCATACAAATGATACACCAAAGAATCCACGTCAGCCCGTTTGACATGCAAATTTCCATTGATTTCAGAATGGTATGTGTATGGGGTTTTTCGATTGGTTCAAATATACATCGTGATAGCACACTTAATTTCGTCCGATTTCATGTCAATGGTCCCCCAAAGATCCTATGTGTGTTCTATCGATAGGATATTGTATGTAATAACATCTCTTGTATGTACCCAAAGTGGTGAAGGGTATCACATAGCCGGCCCCGGCCGACTTTTGAACTTTCCTTACTGGTTTCTTTAATTAAATTGTGCACTGAAGTGACGGATTTGCATACAATTTAGTGCAATGTACTGCAGTTAGTATAGCCTTAAGTGTGTCAAGTTTTAATGAAATCGGTTCAGATTAACATATAGCTCCCACATATATATTTTCGTTCGGTTTTAGGTAAATGTAGCACCAAACTCCTAATGTTTGTCCGATTGAACAAAATTTTGCATAACGTATCAAATTGGGAATAGAATTAATTTGTTGGCGTTTTGTTAAAATTGGCGCAAATATTTTCGGGCTAAGTCATAATCAGCGGGTATCTGACTGAGAAAAAATATTGAACAGTGCAGCATACCGAATAGCGTGTGTCAAGTTTACTTTAAATCGATGTACATAAACTTGTAAATATCATATCATATAAAACCTACATAGTTTTATAATCCACAATTCATTTCTCACATCTCATGGAAGTCGTCGAGGGAGATACATAATATAATCATTATCGGAGTAAAATTATATGTGGGTTTGATCACGATAAAATCTGAATATGAGTCCACGATTTGTTATTGTGCTGTGGCATACCAAGCATTTGGGTGGAAAAACATATTTCCAACAAATTTTTATATTCCCATATTTAATATAGCCCACTTTAAAGATCTCTCCCCATTGTATGTATTTTCATGATTTGGAATTTTAAAAATTCTTCATAGCAAATGTTCAATAAAGGTCCGTGTTTTGAGGTACGTCTCATTTTTATTTAGAATATTCCAGTAGCATTTTGCAACGTATGGGTCTGCACTTGGTACTTCGTCACAAGAATAATTAAGAAGCTCCTGGCGGAAAATATCAATCTTGGTTGGTAGCTTGGCTGTAGTAAGTGTTGACCACCTGCAATCAGGTTCATCTGTTTTCGAATGTTCCAACCTGAAAATTTCGATGAACTGCCTCTAGCTCTGAATGGTTATCCATATGCTTTTAAAGGTTTAAATACTCACGTTTCTAAAATATTGTCTTATGAAAATGTTGGTATCGGTTAGGGTGATGTTAATATTACTACGCCTTCAATTTATCATACCTATCAATAGCATTCGACGTTTAACACTCGTTGTTGCCATATAGCCGGTGACAGCATTTTATTTACTTTTATTCTCCTCATTGTGAAAATAAACATTTTATTTTTTTCAGTCAAATAGTTTATCTCCGACCCCTTAGCCGCATTTCTCCCTCTCTTGACATTATTGCTGTGAACATTCCTATGTATTTAGATGGGCATATTTAAATTAATAATTTTACTATTCAGCCCCTTTACAAGTTTGAGAAACAAATATTCATTGTTATGTATATACCCACAATGATGAGTACTAAATTACACTCACAAGTACATTTTATTTGAAATGTACATAATTTTTCAATTATTTATTGCTCATCTCTAACAGAGAACCGGCGAGAAATAACGAATTTCAAACAACTATGTAAGCATTAGAAGCTCAAACATTTCATTTTAGTTCTTACATTACTGTCGATGAGTACAGACGTTATACAACGGCTTTGAAAACAATATCGAAATAAATTGAAATACAAATATTTTGTAGTTAGAAAGTGTGTGTGTGTGCGGAAACGATGATCTTAATAACGCTATGGCTAATGGTAGCCGCTTGCGGTTTATTTTACCTATTTTTGCGTTGGAATTTCAACTATTGGTGGTATTCGGAAGTTAATGGACCAAAGCCAGAAATCTACTTTGGCAATTTACCCAGTGCTGTAACGAAAAAACGTCATGTTGTCTATGACATGTGTGACATATATAAGTATGTGTGTATGGTGAGAAAGGACGGAAGTGCATTTTAATTTATATTAGAGTTCCAAAAATTACCATTGAATTATTTTCTTTGTGCTATATTGGAAATCAATAATTTTAAAGCAAAGAAGTTGATTATTTTAAGATATTTTTTTATTGGAAATAGTATAGCATATAACTGTGACCTATATATCGATTCGAAAAATGGCAAAAAATTAAGTTCTCGGTCCACTTCATCCCAAAATTATTATCTGATCATCACCGAAAATTACAAGCTCTGTCCTTGACCATAACTGGAACCCCATGGAATATTTCAAATCGATCAGCGTTATATTTCCGCCCTCTAGTGTGGTAAGGGTTACTATATAATATCTGAATACGAAAGCACCTGTAAATATGTAAGTGTAACTCCCACATCCGAGAACATACGACAATATAATTGGTATCAATTTAAAGGTCAGCCACTCCTCTTGAATATACTATCAACTTATCGGGTCTATGTCCTTTAGGAGTAAATATATACGCCATAGAATCCAAATTGTGTAATTTTTCACACAAAAGTCAGGGTCCATTTGACCCGCTAAATATTGACCGATCTTCATCAAAACAGGCATGTTTATTCTTTGGCCCGATCTCCTTCTTCATGTGAAATTTCACGATGTTTGGGCCATAATCGCGGTCTCTGGAGCGCCCAGAAAAACCGAAAAAATATTAGTATTTGGTCGATTTCATCCCCTAAATATTAACCATTCTTTACCAAAAACAATAGGGGTCTTCATTGGCCAGAACCCATCCTACATGCAAAATTTCGTGAAGATTGGTCCATAACTGTGGCCTGTATCGTGTTTACAAATTATAATGGACAGACGGACGGACGGGCACACATGTCTAGATCGACTCAGCTAGTCGAGATATGACGATCGGTATACTTAAAGGTGGGTCTAGGACCAATATTTCGCGGCGTTACAAACTCTTAGGGCTGCACAAAGCTATAATACCCTGACACCATAGTTGTGTAGGGTATAAAAATCAAATTTTTGGTAAAGTTACGAGCTTTTCAATACAGAGAAGAGGTAAAAAACGTGTTCAGTACTAATTTGTGTGTACAGTCCAAATTATTTAAATCGCTTCGCATTCGAATTTTAGGAATTCTGTCATCGGAATTATTTTTGATTCGTATAAAAATAAATAAAGAGAATAAGACGACTTTTCCGTCGATTTTGTGTTTGGTTTTCTTGATATTGGACTTTTATTTTTCAGAAAGAATAGCGATGTCAAATTTTGTTCATATCCTAGTTAGAATAGTTGCATTAAATCTCTGAACAGAAAATTCTTCTATGTTTACGGAAAATATTCGGGCCATAGGGGGTATAAGTATATTGATTTATTAATGTGAATGATTGAAACAACTACTCATAACTTTTGCAACGTAACCCATTCAATTGATTGTTAAATAAAGCTCAATTAAGACCATGACATTTGAATTGATTGAAATTGTATTTTTTCTATTGCTTTCGCAATACCATGTACAAAAATGTTCGAATAATAGCTGAGAGTTACTATATATTCATACACCCCACACAACAATGTGGTCAGGGTATTAAGGGCCCCATACACTATACATAATGCCGTACAGCATTTATCATAGTATGTGTTATTTTTTGAAAGTTTATTTATGTATGTGTGACACACACAATGCATGAAGAAAATCAAAATAGTTTTGATTTTGAAAATGAAACCCTTTCAATCTGGTGAATTTTATTAATTTTCAAAGTTAACAGTAAATAATTTTGAGTATACAAATAATAAAATTATGACGAAATAAAAAAAGAACTGAATTTGTAACTCAAAATGTGATTTTTTTGGACGAAAATCGATTTTTTTGGAATAGTGATTGAAGAGTTTGCCATACACTAGTCAATTTCACATATACAACCAGTAAGGAAAGTAGTAAAGTCGGATGGGGCCGACTATATGATACCCTTCACCACTTTGGGTATATTCAACAGATGAATCTTAACAGACGTCGCATTTTTAAGGATCAGTAAAATTAAATTGGACACATAAACATATCTTTATGTAACCTGTACTAAATTTTTCATTTGGTCAGATATAGAGTTGCTTCTTACAATGGGACATAATTATGTAAATCAATTTAAAGCATATATCAGTCGGATCAATTTAATACATATATCAGTCGAAAAAAAAAAAATCGGACGAAAATATTTATAAAAGCTATATCGAAATCTGAACTAATTTCAACAAAACTTGCTACACGTTATCTCATAATAATTTCTATAAGTTGTGCAAAATTGTTTGCCAATCGGACCCACCTGGGGAATTCGGTGCAGCATTTATATCTAAGTTATAGGTTATACTAAGTTCATTACCAAAGATATATAGGGACTCTGGTGCGCCATTTATCTAAAATCGGATGAAAATATATATTGGAGCTATATCTAAATCTTAACCGATTTTCACGAAATTTAACACACATCACTCTAGACTTTATTCAGTATGCTGTACCAAATTTCGTGGAAATCGAAAGATATATAAGTACTTTGGTACACCATTTTCCTAAAATCGGACGAAAATAGATATGGGAGCTATATCTAAATCTGAACCGATTTTCAGGAAACTTAACACACATCATTCTAGACTATGTTCAGTACGCTATACCAAATTTCGTGCAAATCGAAAGATGTTTTTGGACATTGGTGCACCATTTACCTTAAATCGGACGAAAATATATATGGGAGCTATATATAAATCTGAACCGATTTTCATGAAACTTAGCACACATCATTTTAGGCTTAATTCAGTACGCTGCGCAATTCAAATAATAAATGCGACCTGTACTTTGTTTACAATTTAACATGGACAGACAGACATGTTTAAATCGACTTAAAAAGTGATTCTATGCATATTCTCACAAGGATCCATGTGTCTATCTCGTTTCCTTTTGCCTGTTACAAACATATGCACAAAGACATAATACATAATAAAATACATAATAATACATACATAATAAAAAGTGGGTTATAAGGGGACTACCCCTAAAAGGGGGTGAATACTAATAATTTTTGGTAGGGAAATTTGTTACTATATACGACTACAAATTACCAAATTACAGCGAATTCGGTTGAAAACCGAGCTCAAGAACCCCAAAATACTGAAAATTGGAGGGTACCCTTATATGGGGGCTACCCGAAAAAAATGGACCTATATTTATAATTTTTAGTGGAGAGATTTGCTACACAATAAGAACTCAAAGTATCAAATTTCAGCGAATTCGGTTGAAAAACGGGCTCAAGAACCCAAAAATACCGAAAATTGGGGGTACCCTTATATGAGGGCTACCCGAAAAAATGGACCTATATTTATAATTTTTTGTGGAGAGATTTGGTATCGAAAAAGAACGCATTGTACTAAATTTCAGTGAATTCGGTTGAAAAACGGGCTCAAGAACCCTAAAATATTGAAACTTTGGAGGTACCCTTATATGGGAGCTATGCCTAAACTTGGACCGATTTTCACGAAACTTAACACACATCATTCTAGACTACGTTCAGTACGCTGTGCCAAATCGAAAGATATTTAGGGACATTGGTGCACCATTTACCTTAAATCGGACGAAAATATATATGGGAGGCAGGAAAGTAAGCAGGGGGGCGGCCCGGGGAGCCTGGGCCCCCCCGGAAATGTATTTTTTCACAGTAAATTTATGATTGCCACAGCAAATTTTTTCATTTTGTACTACCGGGCAAACCCCAAAAGGGGTTCATCCGCATGATGTATAGTGTATGGGGCCCTTTATAGCTTTGTGTAGCCCAAGAGTTTGTAACGGCGCAAAATATTGGTCCAAGACCCACCTTTAAGTATACCGATCGTCATATATCGACTAGCTGAGTCGATCTAGACATGTGTGTCCGTCCGTCAGTCTGTCCATTATAATTTGTAAACACGATACAGGACACAGTTAAGGACCAATCCTTACGAAATCCATGTAGGGTGGGTTCTGGCCAATGAAGACCCCTTTTGTTTTTTGGTAAAGATCTGTTAATATTTAGGGAATGAAATTGACTAAAAACTTTATTTTTGACTGATTTTCTGGTCGCTCCAGAGGCCGCAATTATGGCCCAAACATCGCGAGTTTTTTATATGGAGAAGGGGACCGGCCAAGCATTCCTTTTTTGGATAAAGATCGGTCAATATTTAGCGGGTGAAAAATTACAAAATTTGTATTCTAGAGCGTATATATTTACTCCTAAAGGACATAGACCCGATATATTGATAGTATATCCCAGAGGAGTGGTTGAGCTTTAAACGGATACCAATTATATTGTCGTATGTACTCCGATGTGGGAGTTACACTTACATATTTACAGGTGCTTACGTATTTATATATTATTTACTAAACCATTACCACACTAGAGGGCGGAAATATAGCGCTGATCGCTTTTAAATTTTCCATGAGGATCCAGGTTATAATTTTCGGTGATGATCAGATACTAATTTTGAGATGAATTGGACCAAAAATTTAATTTTTTGTGTTTTTTCGAGTCGATCGACAATTGAAAATCGAACATTACAACACAAACCACCGTGAAGGCAATCTGTACAAGTAATTAGAAGGGCTGTACTGAATATTAGTAATATTTGGAATATATGTCAGTGTAAGGAATCGGGCAACTGGGTGCAACTATCACGAAATATTGCCCAGGCTCGGAATAAAAATCCGCAGAAAGTTAGAGTTCCGTGGTAGTTGTGTAGGTCAGAAAAAAATGATAATCGCTTGGTGTCAAGTCCGGACTGTATGGCGGATACATTAAAACTTCCCAACCAATCTCCCGAAGATTCTGGTCAAGCGTTGTCCTGGTGGAACACGACACCTCTCCTGTTGGTCAATTCTGGTTGTTTCTTGTCAATTGCTATTTTCAAGCGGTCAAGTTGTTGACAGTAGAGATCAGAATTTAGCGTTTTGCCATATGGAAGTAACTCATAATAAATAATCCCCTTTCAGTCCTACCGAATGCATAGCACCATTTGAGGTGTTTCACCGCTCTTTGACCACGATCGTTTTCGCACAGGGTTATCGTCTGTGATCCATTTATCATCTCCAGTCACAATACGTTTAAGAAATGTGTCTATCTCAATCCGATGGAAATTCGATCCATTCTATTTATACCCTTCACCACACTGTGGTACAGGGTATTATGTCTTTGTGCATATGTTTGTAACAGGCAAAAGGAAACGAGATAGACACATGGTTCCTTTTGAGAATATGCATAGAATCACTTTCTTAGTCGACTTATGCATGTCCGTCCGTCTGCCTGTCTGTCCATGTTAAATTGTAAACAAAGTACAGGTCGCATTTATGATCCGAATTGGATGAAATTTGGCATAGGTCACTTGTTTGGCCCAAGGACGAACCCTATTGAAATTGGGAAAAATCGGTTCAGATTTAATATACCTCCCATATATATTTTCGTCCGATTTAATGTAAACGGTCCCTATATATCTTTCGATTTGCACGAAATTTGGCATAGCGTACTGAATTAAGCCTAGAAATATGTGTTTTTTATTTCGTAAAAATCGGTTCAGATTTAGATATAAATCCCATATATTTTTGTCCGATTTTAAGTAAATGGTGGACCAAAGTCCCCATATGTTTGTTATATATAATAAAGTATTCAAAATGTGGCCGAATGCCCAAAACATACTAAAATAAGTGTAACCTCCTAACATGTGACAAGTTTCGATGAAATCGGTTTACATTTAGACATTTTGCTTTAAATTAATTTACATAATTTTGTCCTTTTGTAGGAAGCAACTCTATATCTGACAACAATGTAAAGTTTGCAGAAAGACCTGTTTAATTTCATATTAATGGTCCTTCAAAAATGCGACGTCTGTTAGGCTTCCATCTGTTGAATATACCCAAAGTGGTGAAGGGTATCATATAATCGGCCCCGTCCGACTTTACTACTTTCCCTACTGGTTTTTTTCTGTTAATTGGCGCGACACCCAAACATCGAGCTTCTTTGTGATCAGCTTTGTATAAATGGTTTAAAACAGTTTTATGTTCGATTTTTAGCACCTGGGCGATGTTACGGCTGCTAACATGCCGGTCAACTGCGATAATTTCTCCGATTTTATCGACATTTTCGACGACCGGCCTAATTGATTTCTTTTTCCCCAAGCTAATATTAATAATTTTTTGTCCGGAGATGTGGTGTACCATTATGAGATCCCAAATGCTAAGTTAAAGCCAATTTGTGTCAAAATCCTCATATTGAGGGGTACCATATTATGGGGACGTGGATCAATATTAGAAATTTTTAGCACGGAATACAATGAGAACCCAAAATACCAATTTGCAGCCAATTCGGTTCGACATCGTGTCCAAAATGCCCAAAATACCGAAGATTGGGTGCTACCGTATGGGGGCTAGATCGAGACGTGGACACATATATTCCATTTTGCAATACCAAATATCATAGGAGTACAAGCAGTGCCTGTGCAAAATTTTGTACCTCTATCTTTAATATTGCAATCTCTATCGTGATTTCAACAGACGGATATGCAGACGGACAAACGTAAATCGACATAGAATTTTATTCTGATCAAGAATATATATAATTTGTTGGGTCTCCGGAGAATATTTCGAGGTGTTGCAAACGGAATGATAAATTTAATATACACTCAACCTTATGGTAGAGGGTATAAAATGAGGCACTAGGGCTAGAGATGTAAGAAGGATTTATTTTACAAAAATATACCTATTTCAAAATTATACCGAAATAGGCACAAGCGGAGATA
Organism: Musca vetustissima; assembly: GCF_032173495.1. NCBI lineage: Eukaryota > Metazoa > Arthropoda > Insecta > Diptera > Muscidae > Musca > Musca vetustissima. Next base: position 23,859 of record NW_026877613.1, read on the forward strand.
AAGAAATTGAAATATATTCTAACAAATATCTTTACTTATTTATCTATGTGCTTATTTTGCAGTACATACAAATACACCGATGATTTTGTTGGAATTTTCACAAATCGTACCCCGCAGCTATTCATTATCAATCCAGAGTTGGCAAGACGAATTTATATTCAAGATTTTAAACACTTTCATGACAATGAAAGTTCTCAAATGGTAAGTACTGTGATAATATTTATGTCGATAACGAATGCAATAACTTCAATGTGGTTTAATAAAACCATTGCCTTAATTTATGTATTATTTTTTAGATTGATGAAAAGACCGATTTCCTTTTTGCCAACAATCCCTTTGTTACTGGTGGTGAAAAATGGAAACAACGCAGATCTGAAATAGTTCCGGGCCTTACATTAAGTCGGGTAAATATACGTTTGTTTACAGAAAATAACAACAACAACTTGACATTTGAACATATTTACAGATAAAATCGATGTTTCCCATAACGTTAGCAATATGCAAGCGTTTGGCGAATTACATAGAAAAGGAACTGAAAATTCCATCTGACGAGGGCATTGATGCAAAGGATGTAAGTAAACTAAAATATAAATGAAATGATTTATTTGTATGGATCACAAGATAAATGGATAGTTCCGCAAAATCAATCAGACCGAGCGTTACTTTTGTGATTTTTTAAAACTTACAGGAGGAGTGTATTTTAATTTTGTCAGACCTTTTGAAACTCGTCCGTCTGTTGATGTTAAATTTTAAACAAAGTACAGGTGGCATTTATAATCCGATTTGGATGGTACATCTCATTTATTTGGCTCAAGGATTAACCCTATCGAAATTGGGAAAATCGGTTCTAATTTAGATATAGATCCCATATATAATACCACTGTGGTACAGGGTATTATGTCTTTGTGCATATGTTTGTAACAGGCAAAAGGAAACGAGATAGACCCATAGTTCCTTTTCAGAATATGCATAGAATCACTTTATGAGTCGATTTATGCATGTCCGTCCGTCTGTTGGTGTTAAATTGTAAACAAAGTACAGGTCGCATTTATAATCCGATTTGGATGAAATTTGGAACAGCTCATTTGTTTGGCCCAAGGACGAACCCTATTGAAATTGGGAAAAATCGGTTCAGATTTAGATATAGCTCCCATATATATTTTCGTCCGATTTCATGTAAATGGTGCACCAATGTCCCTATATATCTTTCGATTTGCACGAAATTTGGCATAACGTACTGAGTTGAGCTTAGAGTGATGTCTGGCAAGTTTCATGAAAATCGGTTCAGATTTAGATATAGTCCCCATATATAGTTTCGTCCGATTTCATGTAAATGGTGCACCAATGTCCCTATATATCTTTCGATTTGCACGAAATTTGGCATAACGTACTGAATTGAGCTTAGAGTGATGTCTGCCAAGTTTCAAGAAAATCGATTCAGATTTAGATATAGCTACCATATATAGTTTCGTCCGATTTCATGTAAATGGTGGACCAAAAACCATATATATGTTTCGATTTTCATGAAATTTGGCATAACGTACTGAATTAAGCCTAGAATGATGTCTGCCAAGTTTCGTGAAAATCGGTCCAGATTAAGATATAGCTACCATATATAGATTCGTCCGATTTCATGTAAATGGTGCACTAAAGTCCCTGTATATCTTTCGATTTTCACGTAATTTGGCGTAACGTACTGAACTGAGCCTAGAGTGATGTCTGCCAAGTTTCAAGAAAATCGGTCCAGATTTTGATATAGCTCCCATATATATTTTCGTCCGATTTAAGGTAAATGGTGCACCAGAGATCCTATATATCTGTTGATTTGAAGAAATTTGGTATAACTTAATGAACTGAGCCTAGAATGATGTCCGCCAAGTTTCGTGAAAATTGGATCACATTTAGATATAGCTCCCATATATAGTTTCGTCCGATTTCATGTAAATGGTGCACCAAAGTCCCTATATATCCTTCGATTTGCAGGACATTTGGCATAACGTACTTAATTGAGCCTAGAATGATGTCTGCCAAGTTTCGTGAAAATCGGTTCAGATTTAATTATAGCTCCCATATATAGTTTCATCCGATTTGATTTAAATGGTGCACCAAAGTGCCTATATATCTTTCGATTTGCACGAAATTTGGCATAGCGTACTGAATTGAGCATAGAGTGATGTCTGCCAAGTTTCGTGAAAATCGGTCCAGATTTAGATATAGCTACCATATATAGATTCGTCCGATTTCATGTAAATGGTGCACCAAAGTCCCTGTATATCTTTCGATTTTCACGAAATTTGGCATAACGTACTGAACTGAGCCTAGAGTGATGTCTGCCAAGTTTCAAGAAAATCTGTCCAGATTTTGATATAGCTCCCATATATATTTTCGTCCGATTTAAGGTATATGGTGCACCAGAGATCCTATATATCTGTTGATTTGAAGAAATTTGGTATAACTTAATGAACTGAGCCTAGAATGATGTCCGCCAAGTTTCGTGAAAATCGGTCCAGATTTAGATATAGCTCCCATATATAGTTTCGTCCGATTTGATTTAAATGGTGCACCAAAGTCCCTATTGGCATAGCGTACTGAATTGAGCATAGAGTGATGTCTGCCAAGTTTCGTGAAAATCGGTCTAGATTTAGATATAGCTCCCACATATAGTTTCGTCCGATTTCATGTAAATGGTGCACCAAAGTCCCTATATATCTTTCGATTTGCACGAAATTTGGTATACCGTACTGTATTAAGTCCGAAATAATATGTGTTAAGTTTCATGAAAATTGGATCATATTTAGATATAGCTCCCATATATAGCTTAAATGGTGCATCAAAGTCCCTATGTATCTTTCGATTTGCACGAAATTTGGCATAATGTACTGAATTGATTCTGGAATAATGTCTGCTAAACTTCGTGAAAATCGGTTCATATTTAGATATAGCTCCCATATATATATTCGTCCGATTGATGTTAGTCGGTTCACTTATGGATAACTATCACATATTCATCCTTCAAAAACCTACGTCTGTTAAGGGCTAAGCAGAATGCTCGCGTTGAGCCATCCGTCGCGTTATATGTTATCGAAAATACAACAACCTTGTGGTTGCTGCATTTTCGATAACATATAACGCGACGGATGGCTCAACGCGAGTATTCTGCTTAGCCCTTTAGGCACCCATGTTGAATATACCCAACGTCTTCTTTACTACATTCGTACTGGTTATTGTCGTAATTGTAAAATCCGTAGGTGAAAATAAATTAAGAATCATTGGTTAGAAAAAAAAAAATAATTCAAAATCGGCTCAATATTTTATTGTGATCAAGCATCCGAGCCTATCGCCTATCGTCATCATTTATTTTGTCACCAATTATTTAAAAAAAAACCAGTAAGGAAAGTAATAGAGTCGGACTGGGCCTACTATATGATACCCTTCACCACTTTGGGTATATTCAACAGATGAATCCTAACAGACGTCGCATTTTTGAAGGACCAGTAAAATGGCAATATTAATTTCAGTACGTTGTGCAAAATTGTGTAGAAAACGGCCAACATTTGGGTCTTTTGTGCACCTTTTACTTAAAATCGGAAGAAACTATATCTAGGAGCTATGTTTAAATCTGAACCGATTTCAACAAAACGTGTCAAACTTTATGTTATATTATCTTCCGTAGGTTGTGCAAAATTTTGTGCCAATCGGACCCACCTGGGGAATTTGGTGCTTAATTTATATATAATATCTAGGTTATATTAACTTCAAAGCGTTGTGCAAAATTTTGTGTCAATGTTGTGTAAAATCGGACGAAAATAAATATGGGAGCTATATCTAAAACTTGAGCGATTTTCAGGAAACTTAACACACATCATTTTAGACCTAATTCAGTACACTATGCCAAATCTAAATCTAAATCTGGACCGATTTTCTCGAAACTTGGCAGACTGACCTTTGCCAAAATGCATCCAATGGGTGAAGGGTATAAACATTGGTATCTAGGGATGATTGTGAAAATCGACTACTAGAGTTTCTTTGCAAATAGAGAGCAGGACTTCTATGATAAAGCATTATTAAGTTACCTTTAAAATGGCAACAAATCATACAACGAAATGGTGCATATTTGGCCCAAATCGGACATTCCGAAGCATGTCAAATAAAGTCCTATAGTTCATATAAAAACAATGAATTTCTTTTTCCCCAACCTTATATTATACAGGCCTAATAAGTTACATTAAACGCTGAATAATAATTTGTACATTTTATTATTCAAAAGAGTTCAACATTTCGCTTTAATATAAACCTCCCATGTAAATAATCGTATTTTCTAAACACATTCAAGAATATTGTGCGGTTATGAAGAAGGGAATTGCACATCACAAAGTGGAGTTCGTAAATATTTACAGCTGATTACATTTTGATTTTATTCACTTTTTCAATACGTTAGTCAGCTAACCGAGGCAATTTATTTAATCTTGAGCATTATGCATTGCACTCCAACGAGCACATGTTTACTGAAAGTTGCTATTGTATTACGTTTAGAATCAACTACAAAACTTTTGTGTATTGACCTCTTTCGGTGAATGCAAATGCTGCATTGCAGTTTACAACCAGGTCTGACAGCTATTGATACCCGAAGTGCATAAATTAGTTAATAACTAAAGTTAGGAAAGTTTATAATATTTCCTTGCATAAAATTGAATATTTATAATTATCCTGATGCTTTTCAAATATTATAATGACTTCATCAATAACAAATGGGATCAATTAATAGAGAAAGAAAAATACAAATAAGAAAATTTTAATCTAAATAGACTTAACCAACGTATTTAAAAGACCGTTACATGAGAGCTACTAACCTGCACCAGAGTGTGGTGAAGGGTATAAAAATGCTTATATTGTTTTACAATGAATTGTCTGGCATGATGTATACACGTTTTCCTAATCTCAAATCAATAGTCGAAACACTTTTTCTGTTGAGACACTTCGAAAACGTGTTATTTCAACTGAATCGGCTCCACACGAAAATCTTTGATCACGCTTTAGATTCATGTTGTGCGAGGATCAATTCCACATTGTCGGGAAGTTTTAACCGTTTCAAGCTCTCTTGTTGGTCTGAAGCCTTCAGGGCAACAACACCCCGCATTGTAAGTTCAAGCGAAACACTCGCCACCGGGCAAATGTTTCCGAAATAATATCATTTATGTAATTAACGGAAAGTCCTTCTTTTGACGACAGGCATGACTTCGGATGACTGGAAGGTCCAATTTCAAAAAGTAGTAAAGTCGGACGGGGCCGACTATATGATACCCTTCACCACTATGGTTATATTAAACAGGACAATTAACATAAAATTGGATGAAAAAAATTTGATATTTATCTAAATCTGAATCTACCTAGATCTATCCATAAAGTATGTCAATCGACTTCAAACAAATATAAATAGGTCATCCGTTGGGCTATGTCGGTACTTCTAGAAAACGCAACTACGTAATTCTATACTCAATTTTGTACGTTGTGCAAAATTTGATGTCAATCTGACTAACATGAGGAGTTTGATGCCCAATTTACTTGAAATCGGGCGAAAATATATATGGAAGCTCTATCCAAATATTAAGCGATTTCAAACAAACTTGTCACAGGTTAGGTTGTACTAATTTCAGAACGTTTTGTTCCTATAGGTTCCTTAGTACGTCAATTACTTAAAATCAATCTATAAGAAAAGGGAGCTATATCTAAATCTGGACCGATTTTCACGAAACTTGGCAGACATCATTCTAGGCTCAATTAAGTACGTTATGCCAAATTTTGTGCAAATCGAAGGATATATAGGGACTTTGGTGCACCATTTACATGAAATCGGACGAAACTATATATGGGAGCTATATCTAAATCTTGACCTATTTTCACAAAACTTGGGAGACAGTACGTTATGCCAGATTTCGTGCAAATCGAAAGATATATAGGGAATTTGGGGCACCATTTACATGAAATCGGACGAAACTATATGTGGGAGCTATATCTAAATCTGGACCGATTTTCTCGAAACTTGGCAAACATCACTCTAGGCTTAATTCAGTACGTTATGCCAAATTTCGTGCAAATCGAAAGAAATATAGGGACTTTGGTGCACCATTTACATGAAATCGGACGAAACTATATATGGGAGCTATATCTAAATCTGGACCGATTTTCTCGAAACTTAGTAGACATCATTCTAGGCTCAATTTAGTACGTTATGCCAAATTTCGTGCAAATCGAAAGATATATAGGGACTTTGGGGCACCATTTACATGTAATCGGAAGAAACTATATATGGGAGCTATATCTAAATTTGGACCGATTTTCACGAAACTTGGCAGACATCACACTAGGCTTAATTCAGTACGTTATGCCAAATTTCGTGCAAATCAAAAGATATATAGGGACTTTGGGGCACCATTTACATGAAATCGGACGAAACTATATATGGGAGCTATATCTAAATCTGGACCGATTTTTACGAAACTTGGCAGACATCATTCTAGACCTAAATGATTAGGCTGTACCAAATTTCGTGCAAATCGAAAGATATTTAGGGGCCGTTTACATTAAATCGGTTAAATATATATATGGGAGCTATATCTAAATCTGAACCGATTTTTCCCAATTTCAATAGGGTTCGTCCTTGGGCCGAATAAGTGACCTATGCCAAATTTCATCCAATTCGGATCATAAATGCGACCTGTACTTTGTTTACAATTTAACATGGACAGACAGACGGACAGACGGACAGACGGACAGACGGACGGACGGACGGACGGACATGCATAAATCGACTTAGAAAGTGATTCTATGCATATTCTCAAAAGGAACCATGTGTCTATCTCGTTTCCTTTTGCCTGTTACAAACATATGCACAAAGACATAATACCCTGTACCACAGTGTGGTGAAGGGTATAAAAATTAACGTGTTTTCCATTTCTTTCGATTTCAGCTAACATCCCGTTTTATGGCCGATGTTATAGCAGACTGTGTAATGGGTTTGGAAAGCGATAGCTTTAAAGATATCAACTCTCCCCTGTTGGTTAAGAGACATGAAATGTTTCGATTTCATCCGATATATATGATCATAACGGGTCTACTGCCAATGATTGCAAAAATTAAAAAAGTTCGTTCAATAAGTAAAGAATTCGAAGACTATTTTGTTGAGTTGATGGAAAAATCGATTGAGATGAGGAAATCACATGCGGCCGCTCAAGAGAGAGTGGATTTTCTAAATTATTTGTTGCAGCTGCAGGCGAAGAAAAATTTAACTCACATGGAATTGTGCGCTCATGCTATGACTTTTATACTGGATGGTTTCGAGACGGTCTCCTCAATTTTGGCGCATACCCTACTATTGGTAAGAATATTATGTCTCATTTCCTTGAAATTCTATTTTTAAAAGTATCTTCTATCAATTGCAGTTGGCTCGTCATCCTCAGACACAAGAAAAATTACGACAAGAATTTGAGGAAAATTTGTCCGCAGGAAATCGAGATTTTAATGCCATACATGAATTACCCTATTTGAACGCCTGTATACTTGGTAGGAATGGCGTTTAAGCCACTCTAATGTTTAAGTATCTCATCAACTGAAAATTTTTATGATTTTTGTAGAAGCCATTCGCCTGTTCCCCGTTGACTTGTATTCACGAAAACTTTGCACCGAACCCATTGTATTGACTAATAAAAATGGCAAAGCATTTAAGGTTCCCCGCGGCATGTTGGTCATAATACCCAAATATCCAATTATGATGGACGATGAATACTATGAAGATCCTATGGAATATCGACCAGAAAGATTTTCCGAAGAAAATGGAGGAGTTAAAAAGTATCTAAACAAAGGTGTCTATTGGAGTTATGGTGATGGACCCAGGATATGTTTGGGTATGTTATTTAATTGTATTTTTGTGTGTAGAATTGTAATCTGTAACCCTATGATTCTCTTTACAGGTGTCACCTTTGGCTTTGTTCAGATTAAGGCAGCACTCGTTGAAATATTAACAAAATTTAGTGTAAAACCGAATCCAAAAACTCGCAACGATTATGCATTGGATCCAACATATTTCTTAGCACGTCTTGATGGTGGAATATATTTAGATTTTGAATTACTTTGAGTTGAATATGAGTTGTGTAGTACCATTGAAGCAAAAAAAAGTGAATAAAAAATAATGGTGGTAAATGCGTATAGTGAAGTTTCGATTATCGATCTTTAATCATACCCTTCCCAACACTTTGGCACATGGTATTATCTCTTTGTGCAGGTCGCATTTATAATCTGAATTGGAGGAAATTTGGCACAGCTTATTTATATGGCCCAAGAACAAACCCTGCTGAAATTGGAAAAAATCGGGTCAGATTTACATATAGCTCCCATATACTTTTTCGTTCGATTTAATGTAAATAGTGCACCAAAGCCCTTAATTATACACTCTTTGTGCATATGTTTGTAACAGGCCAAAGGAAACAATATAGACACATGGTTCCTTTTGAGAATATGCATAGAATTACTTTCTGAGTCGATTTATGCATATCCGTCCATCCGTCCGTAGATGTTAAATTGTAAACACAGTACAGGTCGCATTTATTATTCGAATTGGATGGCATAGCACATTCATTTGGCCCTATTGAAATTGGAAAAAATCGGTTCAGATTTAGATTAGCTCCCATATATATTTTCGTCCGATTTAATGTAAATAGTGCACCAAAGTCCCTATATATCTTTCGATTTGCACGAAATTTGGCACAGCGTATTGGATTGAGTCTAGAATGATGTGTGCTAAGTTTCGAGAAAATCGGTTCATATTTAGATATAGCTCCCATATATATTTTCGTTAGATTTAAGGTAAATGGTGCACCAAAGTCCCTATATATCCTTCGATTTGCACGAAATTTGGCACAGCATACTGGATTGAGTCTAGAATGATATGTGTTAAGTTTTGTGAAAATCGGTTCAGATTTAGATATAGCTCCCATACATATTTTCGTCCGATTTTATGTTAATGAAGCACTATAGCCCCTATATTTCTTACGATTTGCACCAAATTTGGCACGTTGTATTGAATTGAGCTTAGAATGGCGTTTGAAATCGGTTCAGATTTAGATATAGCTCCAATATATATTTTCGTCGGATTTAATTTAAATGGTGTACCACAGTCCATATATTATGTACCTTTCGATTTGCACGAAATTTGGCACAGTATTTTGAACTATGTCTAAAGAGATTTAGATATATCTCCCATATATTTTCATCCGATTTTATGTTAATGGAGCACCAAAGTTCCTACATTTCTTTCGATTCGTACGAAATTTGGCACAAAGCTTTGAATTATGTCTATAATGATGTGTACTAAGTTTTGTGAAAATCGGTTCAGATTTTGATATAGCTCCCATATTTATTTTCGTCCGATTTCATGTAAATGGTGCTCAAAAGTCCCTATATAACATTCGATTTGCACGAACTTTAGCATAGCGCACTTAATTAAGTCTAGAATGATGTGTGTAATGTTTCGTGAAAATATATAAATATAGACATATAGATATAGCTGGAGGGTATACAAAGTTCGGTGAGGCTTAACTTATCGACGTTTTTTCCTTGTCCTTTTCATTGGAAGTTTTACTCACACTCATCCAGGAACATTAGCTGCACTATAGTAAAGTTTCTTGTGGGGTTTAAAATGTCATGAAAATTAAATGTAAATTTTCTATGGTGGAGGGAATAAAACGTTAACGCCCCATTTAATTGGTCTTCACGACATTCTTTTCAAGTTCGTATAAACTACATCGATTAAAAAATGGTTAATGACAATTTAATTTACATGAAATGCAGTCTTGCCCCCTGCTACACTATTATTGCACTCTTTTAACTTAACCCTATCATTGTCTACGATTAACTTTTGCCATAATAACTCCGTGTCGAGTTTATTGTAAAATTAATTGCTGCTTATTATCTGCTTAAATGCTGACCTCATAAAAGTTAAGGAGCACAACACGTTTGCATGAAAGGATTTTCCACTGCAGTGATTTCTTGAAAATGTTCATGAGTTTTTGTCAATTAAGAAAATGTTCTGTTCTGGTCGGGTGAATGTGACAGAAAATGTAATGTCCCGTCATATCAAAATTGTTGGATATGACAACGTCTGTGAAATGACAATGCCTCCCGGTCCCAGTGATTGAAGAAATGCAACGACCACTTTAATTGGTATGATGTTTTAATGCAATTTTCTCTTCCTCCCAGCAGTAATGGAAAGTTGGACAAAACCAGCAAGCAAGTGCATACGTGTTGACCAACAGAATAACAATAACATACACACAATGAAGGACATTTTCTGGTGGGTACTGTCTGGTGTTTCTGGCAACAATTTATGCATTAATTGAGGTCTAGAGTTTTTTTTTCGACGTCATAATATTGAAATGCAAGTGGCGATGTGTTTTTAAAATTTCTTAAATTGGACGGGTTATTTATATGTAATGTAACAAATTATCTGCTAATAGGTTTCTTTTATGCTCTCAACTGGGCTATGGAACGTCAACATACAGAACATAAGGAGGCTAAAATCTTTAAAAAAAAATACAGTAAGGAAAGTTCAAAAGTCGGACGGGCCGGCTATATGGAACCCTTCACCACTTTGGGTATATTCTACATATGTATCCTTACAGACGTTGCCTTTTCGAAGGAACATTAACATGACATTGAGCGAACTTAAATCTGAATCTAACCCGATTTTTTCGCACGAGCTTTGGTAGGGATAGATTTCCATATCAAAGGCACGAAAATCTCGATGAACATGCAGAACAACATGAAGTTTAAATACAAATACAGAAACCACAATAACATTTCTGTAAATACACTTGTCCTGAGCGAACAAATTTATAAAAGTGGTTGTCAGAAATACTTCAACGTACAAAGCATTCAGATATAGTAACTTCTGTACATTGTACAACTTTGGGTCTTTAGTACACAAGTTACATTAAATCGAACGCAAAAATATGTACGGGAACTAAATCTAAACCGATTTTCACGAAACTTAGCACACATCATTCTGGACCTAATTCCTATGTCAAATTTCGCGCAAATCGAAATATATAAATAGGACTTTGGTGTCCCATTTACCTTAAATCGGACGAAAATATATATGGGAGCTATGTCTATATCTGAACCGATTTTCACGAAACTTAGCACACATCATTCTAGACCTAAATCATCGATATAGACCTAAATCGAAGGATATAAATGTACTTTGGTGCACCATTTACATTAAATCGGACGAAAATATATATGGGAGCTATATCTAAATTTGATCCGATTTTTCTCAATTTCAATACGGTTCGTCCTTGGGCCAAATAAGTGACCTATGCCAAATTTCATCCACTTCTGATCATTAATGTGTCCTGCACTTTGTTTACAACTTAACATGGACAGACGGACGGACATGCGTAACTCGACTAAGAAAGTGATTCTATGAGTATTCTCAAAAGGAACCATGTGTCCGTTTCCTCGTTTCCTTTTGCCTGTTACAAACATATTCACAAAGACATAATACCCTGTATCGCAGTATGGTGAAGGGTATAAAAATGGGGCGGAATATTTATATGCCAACTATGTTGTTAGGCTATAATAGCTTTGTGCAGCTCCAAGAGTTTGTAACGCCGCGAAATATTGGTCCTGGACACTATAGTTATACGTAATATTTAAAGGTGTCTATATGTTATGATATTGTTAATATTACTATTACGCCACTAGAGAGCGAAAATGTCGTGCTGATCGCATTGAAATTTTACATGAAGTTGAGGTTATGTCCTAGGACGACTCCTAATAATTTTCGGTTAAACTTTATTTTTGTCAGGTTTTCTAGTGGCTCTAGAGGCCATTATTATATGCAGAACGTCACATATTTCACAAGGTGAAGGGGATTTATTGCCCCAAAGACGAACCCTATTGATATTGGGAAAAATCGGTTCAGATTTAGATATAACTCCCATATATATTTTCGTCCGATTTTATGTAAATGGCGCACCAAAGTACATTTATATCCTTCGATTTGCACGAAATTTGGCACAGCAGTTTATTACACTCTCAGTCTTATGGCTAATGTAGGTATATAAATTTTGCTAAATTTTTTTGTGCCTCCCCGATATATTGCTTTTCGACTTCCAATTATTTTGGATCAAATTTGGTTCACACAATTTCGGGTAGATTTACAAATGATCGTCCCTCTGCCTGTCTGGTGCGCACAATAGCACTCGAAGGGAGTAACCGTTTCCATTCAAACTTTGCACATCGTAATATTTCTTCCAAACTTAAATAATGTTCGAAGATGGGGAATATCGGTCGACTCTTTGTTGTACTTCCCCCACCAAATGTCAAAATTTTGATGAAAATTAATTTTATAATATCACGCAAACGGACTATCTGGACTACAGCCTATGGAATATCCAATTTCATTGAAACTATGCACATAGTAATAATATTTTTACCATGTCTAGATCAGGTCCGAATATGAGACCCAACTGTCCATTGAACTTTGAAAATTTATTAATCTAATATTAACCGAATGGTGTATTAAACAAGATAAGAAGTGGGGGCTTGTCGCTTCACTCGTTCTAGTATCTCCTCCACCATAAAGGTTCAATATTTTGAAAACATGTGAATATCATATGAAGCAAACGGAATATCCAAATCTCATTTAAGGGGACCCCCCATTCTCGGGGTCAAACATTTTTATACCCTCCACCATAGTATGGAGGGTATATTAATTTTGTTTTTCCGTTTGTAACTCATCGAAATAATCATTTCCGACCCTATAAAGTATATATATATTCTTGATCAGCGTAAAATTCTATGACGATCTAGCCATGTCCGTCGGTCTGTCTGTTGTAATCACTCTAGCGTCTAAACGAATTGAGATAGATCGCCAAAATTTTGCATAGAGTCGTCTTTTGTCTGCAGGCAGGTCAAGTTCGAAGATGGGCTTTATCGGTCCACGTTTAGGCATAGCTACCATATAAGGGTACCCCCCATATTTTCGGTATTTTGGGGTTCTTGGGGTACTCAATTGGGTACTCAATGTCTCCACAAAAAATTATAAATATAGGTCCACTTTTTCTGGTAGCCCCCATATAACGGTACCTCCTAATTTTCAGTATTTTGGGGGTTTTGAGCGTATTTTTTCGCCGAATTAGCTGTAATTTAGTATTTTGAGTTCTTAATAGGTACCAAATCTCTCCACAAAAATTATGAATATAGGTCCATTTTTTCGGATAGCCCCCATATAAGGGTATTTTGGGGTTCTTGGGCGCGTTTTTCAACCGATTTCGCTGAAATTTGGTACATTTGGATCCTATTGGGTGCCAAATATCTCCACCAAAAATTATAAATATAGGTCAAATTTTTCTGGTAGCCCCCATATAAGGGTACCCCCAATTTTCGCTATGTTGAGGTTCTTGAGCACGTTTTTCAACCGAATTCGCTGAAATGTGGTATTTTGTAGTCGAATATGGTAACAAATTTCTCTACAAAAAAGTTTATAACCCCTTTTTTATATTAAAATAGTTATGCAATTTGTTCCGCGTTTTGGGTTTGGTTCTAAGACTCTGTTGTAACTATATCACCTGTGGAGGATATCGAGATAAAAAACTAGAACGTAAGGTTCGATAATGAACTATATATGAACTATAACCCGTATTTAAACCTAGCCCCTGTGTGGGAGGTACCAGAAGGAGTGGACCGATATTCCCCATCTTCGAATTTGAACTAAGTTTGGAAGAAATAATAAGATTGGCAAAGTTTGGATGAAATGTAAATTTTCTGAAACGGATTTGGTCCAAAGAAACATGGGGCCTAGAACCAATATTTCGATGAGGCACATTTTCACGGTGTAAATTGTATACACCCTCATTAGCCATAAGGCTGAGGGTATAATTATCCATTAAAAATTTCTGAAATTTGTATTATAGTTTACATAGAAATGTCGGTACAGGTCCACTTTTTGGTATGTTCCATATATTTTCATTTCTAGTACCTGTCAGTATATCTATGGTGGAGGGTATCCAAAGTTCGGCCCGGCCGAACTTAACGCTTATTCACTTGTTTTGATTTAATTCGAATCTACTCTAATTCAAGAATGTCCCTACAAAAATTCAAGTGAAAATCTCAAGAACTCTTGAAGATATAGACGATTTATTGTGTCAGCATAAAGTGACGGCTAATGGGTTCTCAAACTTTAAACGCGTTTTTCTCTTTTGCGAATGGCGGGCACGATAACTCAAAAACTATTAATCCAATCGGTTCCAAATTTCTGGGAGTGTATAGCTCTCGTATGAACTAGGATAAAGCCAATCGGTGAAGAACTTCCTTAGTTTTTAACGTAGTTTGTGGTAAAAAATATGCGAATTTAAAAAAATTCAAAGTTCCGCCATTTTGTTAATTGTTGTGGGAAGTCAATAATACTAGATTTGCACTCTTTCTAACACCGTTGGAATTTTCGGATTCCGATGTTCCAGTGAGGAGTTATCATGCCCGCCATCAAAAATAAGGACTTTTCTTTGATCACAAAAAACAACAACACAAGTTTTGTAAATTATTTTTCTTTTTTTTAAATCTTCAAATATATGTGAAAAGTTACAAACCTTAACAAGCATTGGTATTCATTTACCAGCCCATTTAAAATGTTAAATATAAAAAAATCGTGAATGGGGGGAGGGTTCCCTTAAACTTAGCCCATCATAATATTTTTAATAAGACTACATCAAGTTTAAAGATGAGGTTCACCCATTCACTATTTCGGATATCTTCCCCACAAAGTGTTAAATTTTTTTAGTCCAGTATCATTTTATAGAAAACAACTTTATTTTTGGCTAATTTTTGTTACAAAGTTTATGTTTATTTACCTGTGCATTAAAAATATAATGGGGTAGGTGGTTCTCTTAATATCTGTACAAATCTCTCTCCACATGCACATTTTCTTTCATTTCATCATGAAGATGGAACGCAATACTAATAAATTTTGCTTTCGTCATTGATGACATCATGGTGCCTCTGCTTTTGCTGCAACATACATCTTCCTCGAACCAAAATACTGTTCGTTTTTATTTCTCTCATACAAAATTCGATGTTCGATGTCGGAATTACGACGTTTTGAAACTTAAGTATTAATTTGGCAGAATTGGTAATTTAGAAGCGAAAATTTCGCTTCAATGATCTTGGGTCAAGGAGACTATCCTCCAAATCCCATTTACTATCCCCTAATTATACCCCTTACCACAGAGTACTGATTTAGGTCTATATTGATAGATGCGAAGTTTTGTTGAAATCAATTCAGATTTATATATAGGTCCCATATATAGTCTCATCCGATTTTATGTAAATGGATCACCATACTGCCCACATTTGTCCGATTGAGATCAAGTTTGGCACAGAGTACTGAATTAGGCCCAGATTGCCAAATTTTGGTGGAATCGGTTCAGATTTAGATATAGCTCCCATACATACATAATTTCGTCCGCTTTTATGTAAATGGTGCACCATACTATGGATGGTTATACGATTGAGAAAAAAATTTGCACAAAGTACTGAATTAGGTTTTAGATTTTGTGTCGAGATAAATTTTTGATTGCGCACTGTCTCCATTTATATGTAAATCTTTTACATATGTCGATGATTGACATTCAATTTTTCATAAATTTCAGATTGGTACCCAATGGGGTGAATGGTATCATATATCATTTGGTTTTTATTTAATTTGTTCGCTACCACTCAGCTCTGCTCCCTGTAGGCAACAATCTATGTAGTAGCCGTTTTCAAGAAAACAAAATTTGTTCTATCAATCTTAAGTGAAGTCCGAACAACCTAGATCAAGAGGAACTCCTTCTGGTACCTCCCCTATAAGTGATCAATATTTTGATAAATTTCTTAGAACCATAAAAACACTAAATAAGACGTGACATTTATTTACAATTCAGCCACTTCACTACTTAATATTAGCTGGACTTTTACAGGGGGTATGTTGAAGCATGGACCTGCACTGACCAAATAATTATTCACCAAGAACCCGAAATTCCTAATTACATCCATTTCGGTTGGATAATGCTACTACCAGGACCATGAATATGCCGAAAATACCGAACCATGAAAGCGCTCTAAATAAGACGGGACATTTATGTCAAAATATTGTGGATTGTTTAAGAACCCGTTTTTTTGTCAATCGATCATCGAAATAATCATTTCCGACTCTATAAAGTATATATATTCTGAAACCGCGTAAACTTCTATGACGATTTAAGCGTATCCGTCTGTGCGTCCGTCTGTCTGTCCGCCTGCCTGTTGTAATCACTCTAGCGTCTAAACGAATGATAGATCGCCAAAATTTTGCATAGAGTCGTATTTTGTCTGCAGGCATATAATAACTCCCATATAAAACCAGTAAGGAAAGTAGTAAAGTAGGACGGGGCCTTCACCACTTTGGGTATATTCAACCGATGAATCCTAACAGACGTCGCATTTTAAAAGGACCATCAAAATGAAATTGGATCCATAAACATGTCATTCTACAACCTATACTAATTTTTTCATTTGGTCAGATGTAGAAGCTATATATAAATCTAAAACCGATTTCAACGATTTCAGGAAATTTAACACGGCTTCTAGACCTAATTCATTATGCTGTGCCAAATTTCGTGGAAACCGAAAGATATTAAGGGACTTTGGTACACCATTTACCTTAAATTGGACGAAAATATTTATGGGAGCTACATCTAAATCTGAACCGATTTTCACGAAACTTAGCACACATCATTCTACACTTAATTGAATACGATGTGCTAAATTTCGTGCAAATTGAAAGATATATGGGACTTTGGTGGACCATTTACATTAAATCGGACGAAAATATATATGGGAGCTATATCTAAATCTGAACCGATATTCAAGAAACTTAAGACAGGTCATTCTATACTTCATTCATTACGCTGTGACAAATTTCGTGCAAATCGAAAGATATATAGGGACTTTGGTGCACCATTTACATAAAATCGGACGAAACTATATATGGGAGCTATATCTAAATCTGAACCGATTTTCACCAAACTCAGCACACATCATTCTGCACCTAATACAGAACGCTCTGCCAAATTTCGTGCAAATCGAATGATATATATGGGAGCTATATCTAAATCTGAACCGATTTTCACGAAACTTAGCACACATCATTCTAGACTTAATTGAATACGATATGCTAAATTTCGTGCAAATCGAAAGATATATAGGGACTTTGGTGGACCATTTACCTAAAATCGGACGATACTGTATATGGGAGCTTTATCTAAATCTGAACCGATTTTAATGAAACTCAGCACACATCATTCTAGGCCTAATTCATTACGCTGTGCCAAATTTCGTGCAAATCGAAAGATATAAAGGGACTTTGGTGTACCATTTACATTAAATCGGACGAAAATATATATGGGAGCTATATTTAAATCTGAACCGATTTTTCCCAATTTCAATAGGGTTCGTCCTTGGGCCAAATAAGTGACCTATGCCAAATTTCATCGAAATCGGATCATAAATGCTACCTGTACTTTGTTCACAAAAATACATGGACGGACAGACGGACATGAGTAAATCGACTCAGAAAGTGATTCTATGCATATTCTCAAAAGGAAGCATGTGTCTATCTCGTTTCCTTTTGCCTGTTACAAACATATGCACAAAGGTAAAGGAAGGTATTGTGATGCAAAAAATTTTAGTTTCGAAATTGAGCTATATCAGTCCTCAATTAGGCATAGCCCCTCATATAACGATAACTAAAAATGTTCGATAATTCCTGAGCGTTATAATCAATATTGGTTCCGTTTAAGGTATAGCCTCCAGGGACGTACTCATAAAAATTGTTTTTCTGCAATGAAATTTTTCATATTAAATCAGAAGCTTCCACCCAACGCCCCGAAATAAAACCTGGGTGCATTGGAGAGTACCTCATATAACTGTGCCCTTTAAATTACAGTATTTTGGGAATGTTCCACACCACCAGTTTTTAGGGATTTTAGGAAAAACCTCCATTAAAAATTGCTGAAATTTGTATTTGGTGTACAACTTGGTTTACACAAATCGGTTTGTAGAAGTGTAGGTCCCTTTTTGGCATGTTCCCTATATTTTCATTGCAAATATCTGTCAGTATACATATGGTGGAGAGTATTCAAAGTTAGACCCGACCGAAATTAACGCTTTTTTCACTTGTTACCAGTTTAAATAGGGTACGTTCTTGGGCCAAATTATTGAGCTGTGCCAAATTTTATCCAATATGAATTATAAATGCGACCTGTACTTGGTTTGCAATGTAATATAGAAAGACATACATACGGTCGGACATGTTTAAATCGACTCAGAACGTGATTCTATGCATATTCTCAAAAGGAACCATGTCTATATCTCGTTTCCTGTTACCAACATATGCAAACAGACATAATATCCAACATTTTCAGATCACTAAAAGATTCCATGGAAAAATCAATAAGTTAAATTTTATTTACAATAAGAATTTATTTTGCATAAATTACCAACAAAAATTTTAATGGTTTACATAGAAATTTCAACAGCCCATTATCTTGTTCACATTATTGATTGGAAATAAAAACAAATTTAATCCATATGTTCAAATTATGTTAACATGGCATTTCATTCATTGCCTGAATGCATGAATAACCACAAACAATATTTGTTTTGTGGTCATCAAACTTTAATTGATTTAAATTATCAATCTGAATTTATTTTGCATAAAATACTATTAAATTGAATTTAATTATAGTTTTGCAACTGCTCATGAAGACGAAAGGCCAAGCAACACAAACATATACTAATACACACACACACATACAAATCGACTCAATTAAAAATGATTTAACAAATTAAACTTTTCAGTCTCCACATGGAGACTGACAAAAGTTAGTCCCTTTCTAATGATGATTCGGCTAAATCCTTTTGCCTGGCCAACATAGATTTCGAAAAGGAAAAATTTCTCTTTCACACATGTGGTTGTGCGGATACTAGCACACAGACAGTAGAAGGACACCACTAAATCACATACACACATTCCTATGTGCATGCCTCTGTGTTTTTTTACGGACGTGGGGCTTCCGAATAATTGTCCACACTATAAACCACAAAATGTGGAAGAATTACTCCATGCAGTTGTGGTACCCACACTTGACAGACATTTGTTTTGTAGCCACAAAAATTTTAAAACTCTTTTGAAGTTGAGTGTGATTTTGTTCCAGCCAATGGAAGACTATACATATTTGGTATCGAAGTGTTTAACTTCATTAGTTAAACAATACGAATATTTTTTTGGTATGTTGTATCAGCCTTTGAATTTATGCCCAATCACGTTTGAACACATTTTATTGGGAGATTGCTATTTAAATGAATGTATCTATGTTTTGGAAAATACAGAGGGGAAATGAAATTCTGAACGAAAGGAAATTAATAGTTTTGTGCTCTTTGAACCAAACTTTTTACGGTGCGTGGTTTTTTGATCAGACAAATGTCGAGCTGCATTTTACCCAAACTTATTTATACTCTACACAAGTTGTTGGTCGATCATATCATATCTGCTAGGACAAGAAATATATGCTGTTGACCTTAAGTTGATCTAGAAGATGCAAAAATCCCGAAATACTACTCATGCTTGAATAAAGACACCCAGAAAGTTAACGTTAAGTGGTAGTTATGTAGGGTATCAAGCACACTTGTATTAATTTAATTTTTATTTTTAGATATTAATGAGGAATATCTAAAATATATATATGAATGATTTGTCGAAATATTAACCTCGAACATATCACAGTGCAAGAAGATTTCGGTAGGTGAAAAAATCTTTATGGGTTTGAATGCCGTTGGCAGGTATATTAAGAATCTAGAAGTACGTACGTAAAGTTTTTGAGTTATGTAGTTAATCCTCGTCATCGAATCTTATAATCTCATATTTTCTTGAATTGTAATCTATATACTGCAAGACGTTAGTTTTTATACCCTTCACCACACTGTGGTACAGGGTATTATGTCTTGGTGCATATGTTTGTAACAGGCAAAAGGAAACGATATAGACACATGGTTTTTTTATACCCTACACAACTAAGTTGTCAGGGTATTATAGCTTTGTGTAGCCCCAAAATTTTGTAACGCCGCGAAATATTGATCCTAGACCCACCTTTAAGTATACCGATCGTCATATATCGACTAGGTGAGTCGATCTAGACATGTGTGTCCGTCCGTCCGTCTGTCCATTATAATTTGTAAACACGATACAGGCCACAGTTATGGACCAATCTTCACGAAATTTTGCATGTAGGATGGGTTCTGGCCAATGAAGACCCCTATGTCAGTGTAAGGAAGAGGTGCTGTCCATCTTTAATCGGGCAAGAGGGTGCAACTATTACCAAATATTGCCCACGATCAGAATAAACGTGTGCAGAAAATTAGAGTTCCGTGGTAGTTGTGTAGGGTATCGTATGGTCGGCCCCGTCCGACTATACTGCTCCTCTCACTGGTTAGAATATGCATAGAATCACTTTCTAAGTCGATTTATGCATGTCCGTCCGTCTGTCCATGTTAAATTGTAAACAAAGTACAGGTCGCATTTATGATCCGAATTGGATGAAATTTGGCATAGGTCACTTATTTGGCCCAAGGACGAACCTTATTGAAATTGGGAAAAATCGGTCCAGATTTAGATATAGCTCCCATATATATTTTCGTCCGATTTAATGTAAATGGTGTACCAATGTCCTATATATCGTTCGATTTGCACGAAATTCGGCATAGCGTAATGAATTATGTCTATAATAATGTGTGTTAAGTTTCCTGGAAATCGGTCCAGATTTAAATATAGCTCCCATATATATTTTCGTCCGATTTAAGGTAAATGGTGCGCCAAAGTCCCTAAATATCTTTCGATTTGCACGAAATTTGGCACAGCGTAATTAATTAGGTCTAGAATGATGTGTGTTAAGTTTCCTGAAAATGGGTTCAGATTTAGATATAGCTCCCATATACATTTTCGTCCGATTTTATGTAAATGGTACACCAAAGTCTCTTATATCCTTCGATTTGCACGAAATTTGACATAGCGTACTGAATTGATACTAGAATGATGTGTAAAAAGTTTCATGACAATCGGTTCAGATTTAAATATAGCTTCCATATATATTTTCATCCGATTTAAGGTAATTGGTGCACCAATGCCCCTACATATTTTTCGATTTGTACGAAATTTGGCATAGCGTAATGAATTATGTCTAGAATAATGTGTGTTAAGTTTCCTGGAAATCGGTTCAGATTTAAATATAGCTCCCATATATATTTTAGTCCGATTTAAGGTAAATGGTGCGCCAAAGTCCCTAAATATCATTCCATCTGCACGGAATTTGGCACAGCGTAATTAATTAGGTCTAGAATGATGTGTGTTAAGTTTCCTGAAATCGGTTCAGATTTAGATATAGCTCCCATATACATTTTCGTCCGATTTTATGTAAATGGTGCACCAAAGTCTCTTATATCCTTCGATTTGCACGAAATTTGGCATAGCGTACTGAATTGATAATATATATTAGTCTCTGGCAAGCTTCCCTGAAATCGGTTCAGATATATTCAACATATGTTAGGATACATATGTAGAATATACCCAAAGTGGTGAAGGGTATCATATAGTCGGCCCAGTCCGACTTTACTACTTTCCTTACTGGTTGAGATTTGTAACGTGACAATATTCACATATATACAGTAACACCTACGATCGCTCCATCCACCATAGCAACAAATTTGCATGACGTCCCATGATTATCAACAACGAAAGCATTGACTTTTACCCACGTTCACTACCATATAATTCTCATTCAGGTTGTTACACCGCAAAAATAAGTATTTTAGTATCATTCATTTGTGTTGTGGATGTTTATTGCACATACACGATCAATCGCAATTCTTTTTGGTGGCGCCTACATAAATACATACACACAGACAGAGCTTCGAAAATCTGTAATACGCGAAGGATTCAACTTACTGTTCCATCCAGAGACTTGGGCTTACTGTTCCACACAAAGACTTGGGCTTAGTGTTCCACACAGGCACTTCGGTTTACTGTTCCACACAGAGGCTTCGACTTAGTATTCGTACATATGTATTACTAAACTATATAAAGCCGTCGTAGCCGTCCACCGACGATAGGCGCTCTCAATCACCCTTAAATCGTCGTCACGATTACCGAGAATATCCATTCCCAATCATCGTAAAAGATTATTTTGCCAATTGCTGACAATAGACCTTCCCGATCGTCGTTAAATCGGGAGATTTAACGAGGTAAGGTTTTGTGGGTCCTTATGGAGACCCATGGAGGACATGGAAACAATTGTATATTACAATTGTCTTTCCGTTTGCAACACATCGAAATGTTAATCGGAAACCCCATAACGTATAACAACTCTTGATAGGAACAATTCTATGTCTATGTCCATGTCCGCCTGCCTGTTGAGTTCACCATTTAAGATAAAGTTTTGCAAATTTGTACACATACATTGTCAATACTTCTAAGATGTGTGGTATTTTAAATAGAAGTATCTATTCAAATTTTAGCATAGATCCATAAAACTGCACCTTACTTTTTTCGAACAATTTCCCCGCATTTTCGGAACAAATTTGGAATTGCGGGCTCTAATATATGTAGATATATGTATATTTTATAGGTCCCCCCTCATATTCGCTGTGTCGAAGTTTCTATGCCATTGTTGGCAATTTGATCATTTAATTATCTCGAATTATGAACAAGCTCAAAAGCCGACAATTAACAATAACATAGTCCCCATTGAATGGTATCAACCGATTGGGTACCTTGGTTTCAAGTGTGAAATACGTACGGGCTGGAATTTTGGACGTTCTTATTGTTAGAAATTATGTCTAGAACACCATGTGTCTAGTTTGCTGTAAATCGGCAACCATACAAATTTTCGTCCGATTTCAAGTAAATGGCACACAAAGCGCTCTTGTCTTTAAATTTAAGTAATAAATTTCGCAGTTAGTCAATTTATCGGTTTTGAAATGCCCTCTTTGTTTTCGGCTCCTTTTTTGGTCTAAACCATTTATACGGTAACAGTTTCTCTGTTGGGCATTTACACATAACTGTTTTTCAAAAATGTTTTTCTTTTTTCGTTTATTCTATGACACAAAATGGCTACAAACATTGCATGGACTTTGGCAACATAACTTTTCAAATCAATGTCCCCTCGAGAAACTCCCAAAGCCGCAATGCAACGTACCTAGTTAGAAAAAAAACCCAAAAATTTGAAGCTCAACGGACTAACCGAATTAAGTCGTTTAAAATATACCAAACTCCACTAAAAATGTGTGTTGCTTATTCACTGGTGTACATTTTGCATACCGGAGTTTTTGTGTACTGACGCATAGAAACAAACAAAATGTCATTTTTTAAGATTTTTGTTTATCGATCCCCCATAAGGTGGAGTGTATATTACATTTTTCAATCCGCTGGCAACATCTCGAAATATTAATCGGAATACCATTATGTTCGAAATTAAAAATACTAAAATGTTAAACCACAAAATTAATGTGTACAATGTCTGAACGCAGACTTTTTATACCCTTCACCACACTGTGGTGTACCATGTGGTATTATGTCTTTGTGCATATGTTTGTAACAGGCAAAAGGAAACGAGGTAGACCCATGGTTCCTTTTGAGAATATGCATAGAATCACTTTTTAAGTCGATTTAAGCATGTCCGTCCGTCCGTCTGTCCATGTATTTTTGTGAGCAAAGTACAGGTCGCATTTATGATCCGAATTGGATGAAATTTGGCACAGCTCATTTGTTTGGCCCAAGGACGAACCCTATTGAAATTGGGAAAAATCGGTTCAGATTTAGATATAGCTCCCATATATAGTTTCGTCCGATTTCATGTAAATTGTGCACCAAAGTCCCTATATATCTTTCGATTTGCACGAAATTTGGTATAACGTACTGAATTGGGCCTAGAGTGATGTCTGCAAAATTTCGTGAAAATCGGTCCAGATTTAGATATAGCTCCCATATATAGTTTCGTCCGATTTCATGTAAATAGTGCACCAAATTCCCTATATATCTTTCGATTTGCACGAAATTTGGCATAACGTACTGATTGAGCCTAGAGTAATGTCTGCCAAGTTTCATGAAAATCGGTCCAGATTTAGATATAGCTCCCATATATAGTTTCGTCCGATTTCATGTAAATTGTGCACCAAAGTCCCTATATATCTTTCGATTTGCACGAATTTTGGCATAACGTACTGAATTGAGCCTAGAGTAATGTCTGCCAAGTTTCGTGAAAATCGGCCCAGATTTAGATATAGCTCCCATATATAGTTTCGTCCGATTTTAGGTAAATGGTGCACCAAAGTTCGTATATATCTTTCGATTTGCACGAAATTTGGCATATCGGGCTAAATTGAGCTTAGAATGGTGTCTGCCAAGTTTCATGAAAATCGGTCCAGATTTAGATATAGCTACCATATATAGTTTCGTCCGATTTCATGTATATTGTGCACCAAAATCCCTATATATCATTCCATTTGCACGAAATTTGGCATAACGTACTGAATTTAGCATAGAGTGATGTCTGCCAAGTTTCGTGAAAATCGGTCCAAATTTAGATATAGCTCCCATATATAGTTTCGTCCGATTTCATGTAAATGGTGCACCAAAGTCCCTATATATATTTCGATTTGCACGAAAATTGACATAACGTACTGAATTGAACCTAGAATGATGTCTGGTATGTTTCGTGAAAATCGGTCCAGATTTAGATATAGCTCCCATATATATTTTCGTCCGATTTAATGTAAATGGTGCACCACATGTATCCTTCGATTGGCACAAATTTTGGCATAGCGTTCTGAATTGATGCTGGAATGATGTGTGCTGAGTTAGATATAGATATATAGATATATATATATATATATATATATAGATTTAATCTAAATAATGTACCAAGTTCTTATGTTGCATAGCGTTTTTAATTTAATCCAGAATAATGTGTGCCAAGTTTAGTGAAAATCGGCTGAGATTTAGATATAGCTCTTTATATTATAGATTGATTTTAAGTAATTGACGCACCAAGGAACCAATATATGGCTGATAGGAACAAAACGTACTGAAATTAGTATAACCTAACCTGTGACAAATTTCGTTGAAATCGGTTCATATTTAGATATAGTATCCATATATAAGTAAATTGTGCATCAAACTCCTAATATTTGTTAGATTGACATCAAATTTTGCACAACGTACAAAATTGAGCATAGAATAACGTAGTTGGGTTTTCTAGAAGTACAGACCTAGCTCAACGGATGAACTATTTACTACATTCTTTACTGGTTTATTTAGTCGATCTGGCGAGCGTACTTTCTAGGACGAACTAAAAGTCGTTCTTCATCAGTGGGTGGTACAGCCGCAATAAAGGAAGTGCTCTTACTTTGAGTGTGTACTAAATCGTATAGTGCACACAATCTACTTTAAGTGTGTGATATGGTGTCATGAAGAATGTTTGCTCTATACATAATGTCAGAATACAAATGTGGTAGATATGACGTTAACACGATTGTACTGCATCTCAGTTAAAGTATGCAACTAATAGAAATTGCAAGGAAATTAATGAAAATATTGAGTTTTTCCTGACAATCGGTGTACAGTTTATAATGTGGTTTTCTCGTCATCTAAGGTTAGACCAGTCGAGTCCAGGGTCTCCATAGGGACGCACAAAACCTTTTATCTATATATGGGCAATATTGCCAATTTCTTAATATTCCATTTTCAAAAAATCAGCTTTTTTGTTTTTGTGGCACATCAATGATTTTTGGTACACATATAGAGAAAAATGTTCTGACTCTGAAACCGTTCGCGATCAAATTTGTGGTTGATGTGCGCAAAAGTTATCGAGGTTTTAATTTTTGGCATAAGAAAAAAATCTTAAAATTACGCCGTTTATTATATTGACCAAAAACGTTGATATATATCTTCCTCCGTAAAATAAGAATATGAATATATTATAATAATCCCGATAAAGTTGCACATATTCGATATGAGAAAAATAAAAAAATATAGCAGATTACATCAATATTTGCATTATATTAATGACATACACACACCTAAAAATTAATTTAAAAATATCTACATAATCTAAACACCTTGATGAATCAAATGATATCAAAATCACACAAGTCCGTGTAGCGGTTTGTAAATCACAACGACAACAAAACAAGATATTGACGAAAAATATTTGTTTTTGGTTCGAAAAAATAATGTCATCATATTTATTTTTTTAATTTTATACAATAAATTTCAGAAAAAAAAAATGTTGGGGTTATTCTGCTATTTTACCCGAATTTCGCCGAAAAATTGACATATATGAAAATAATCACTTTTTGTGTACAAGTATACGCCTTGCGATTTATATCAAGACCCTTCCGATAAATCTTAGGGTTCTATAAATAGGAATAAATCTTGAAATAATATAATATTATGATATATACATTTTAAATTGCGTCTAAATGCGGTTTCCAGGAAGTACTGAAATTCCTCCATATATAAAATCATTTGATGCGCATGCGGAATAATTTTCCAGGAAGTACTGTACACCCTAAAAAAATACACCGATCTATACCGATTTCCATGTTCCAATCACATATATATTTTGCGAAATTTCATTTGACGTATATTTTGCGAAATTTCATTTGACGGTTGAGATGTGCCGCACGTTACATTGAAGTACCCAAAAAATCGTAAAACGCGAATAATTTCCGAAAACTCCATATGCCATTAACGCGCATCCGATTTCGGTGTGCACCCTAAAAAAATACATCGATCTATACCGGTTTCAATGTGGTCCATTAAGAACCATGGATGTGCCAGCTCACACTATTTTTGAGATAAATTGCGTACATCTCTCTTTCGGCTGAAGTTTTTAAAGTTCTCTTTTCGAAAAAGATCAAAATCCGTATGAGGTCATTTATTGAAGCGGAAATGATACACAGAAAACGCAATTAAATCCGCGACATTTTCAAAAACATTTTTTGCCAAATTTCGTGTTTTTGGAAGGCCAGCTCCCGCCGTTCTAGTAGATGGATTTTCACGAAGAAGTTTTTATATCATCCGACACGTAAAAAACCTTATTGATCGCGGGTACCCATGTCATTCAGTTGACAGATCTAAAAATTTGGCCCGAAAAATAGGTTTTTTAGAAATTTGATCGCACAAAATTCGCACCTTCGGATGAGTATTACTCTGAAGCTGTGCATACTACATACACAAAATACATATCAAATTACGCAGATTCGCGACTACAATAATCTTATAATCGATTTTTATAAATATATAAGGGTGAAGCTTCAGCTATGTTAAAAAATTGGCAATATTGCCCATATATAAAAGAGCTTAGTGTTAAGTGAGTGAGTGACTGACAGATCATAGCCCAGAAGAAACGGCTAAAGCTAGAAGCTTGAAATTTTGAGTGTGAGTTGTTGTTGGTGTGTAGGCGTGAGATAAGGCTGGGTTTTTGGAGATTCGTACTAGAAGGGTACGAAAAGTACTAAAATGTACTAAATATGGTACCCTTTGTATTAGGCGAACGGGAAGAGCTAGAATTCTGAAATTTGGAATGTGGGTCACTGATGGAAAGTTAGAAAGATGTACAAAAGGGTTTTTGGAAATTCGACCTATAAGTGTACTAAAAGTACTAAATTTAGTTCTAATTCTACATATATTGAACATATATAGCTAAAATCTTGAAATTTTATATAGAATACAGGTTGGGAAGTGGTGTTGATGTATAGAAATGGTTTAAGATTTTCGTACTTATGTTTTTTAAAAAGTACTAAATGGTACTAAATTTGGTACTATTTGCATTTAGTTGAGTGTATATAGATGGAATCCTGAAAATCGGAATTAGGACTACTGTTGGAATACAGGATTGAGGTAGCTTTAAAAAATCGTACCTTTGTGTACGAAAAGTACTTAATGGTACTAAATTTGGTGCAAGTTGGATTTCGGTTCACATATAGAGCTGGAGTCTTGAAATTGGGAATTAAAATGACAGTTGCAGTGTAGAATTGAGGTAGTTTTGGAAATTCGCACTTATTGGTACGAAAAGTACTAAATCGTACTAAATATAGTAAAATTTGAATTTTGCTTAAACGGATGAGCTTAAAACCTGAAATTTGGAATTTTGATTACTGTTGAAGATTGAGCTATAGAGACATCTGTGGAAATTCGTATTTGTGTGTACGAAAAGTACTAAACGGCACTAGATATGGTACAATTTGGATTTGGGTGAACGGAGAGAGCTGGAAACCTAAAATTTGGAATAATGGTTGCTTTTAGAATATAGAATTAAGGTATGGAAGCATAGTACGTATGTGTACTAAATGGTACTATATTTGGTACAACTTGATTAAGTGGATAGAGTTGGACTCCAGAATTTTGGAATTAAAATTACTTTTGAAGTGTAGGATTGACGTAGTTTAATTATAGAAACAAAAAGTACTAAATGGTACCAATGGATAGGGTTGAGATCCTGAAATTTTGATTAAATTAATATTACTGTTGGAGTGCAGAATTGAAATATGTCGGTAGTTTTGAAAATTTGTCATTTCGTGTACTAAATGGTACTAAATTTGGTACAGTTTAGATCAGAGTGAATGGATAGAGATGGAAAACTTAAATTTAGAATGCAAATCACAGAATTAAGGTAGTATTGGAATTTCGTACTCTTGTATGCGAGAAGCACTAAATGGTACTAAATAGGGTACAATTCGTATTGTGTGAGCGGGAACCCTAAAATTTGGAATCAAAATTAAGGATGGAGTGTGGGATTGAGATATGGAGGTAATTTTGAAACTGCATGATTATGTGTACTAAATGGTACTAAGTTTATTTAGATTGAGATAAAAAACTTATATTTGAAAATAAAATTACTGTTAGAGTACAGGATTGAGACAGTGTTGAAAATTCAAACTTAAAGTACGAAAAGTACTAAATGGTACTAAATATGCTATAATTTGGATTTATGTGAACGGATAGGGATGGGATCCTGAAATTTATGATTAAATTAACGTTGGAGTGTGGCGAACGGATAGAGCTGTAATCCTTAAATGTGGACTAAAGGTTATTATTGGAGAACATTACTGGGGTAGTTTTGGAAATTCGTACTTATGGGTACGAAAAGCACAAAATTTGGTACAAATTGGACATTGGTGAACGGGTAGAATTCGAATCCCGAAAGTTGCAACTTAGTGTAGATTTGACAAAGTTTGGAATATGGGTACGAAAAGTACAGAATGGTACCAAATCTGGCACAATTTGGTTTTTGATGAACAGACAGAGCTGGAATTCTAATGAAATTGGGAAAAATCTTTTCAAATTTAGATATAGTTCCCATATATATTTTAGTCCGATTTTAGGTAAATAGTGAACCAAACTCCCTATATATCCTTCGATTTACACGAAATTAGGCACAGCGGGCTGAATTACGTCTAGAACGATGTGTGTTAAACATCGTGAAAATCGGTTCCGATTTAGATATAGCTCCCATATATAACTTCGTCCGATTTAATGTAAATGGTGTACCAAAGTCCCTATATATCTTTCGACTTACTACTTTCCTTACTGGTTTTAATCTGTTTAATGGAAGTAAGAGAGATTTCGGAAAATAGTGCTTATGTGTAGGAAGAGTACTAAATCGCAAACTATAGTACAACAAATTTACAGTATTTACGATACCATATTAAATATTTTTTGTATTCCCTTTCCGCATACGAAGTAGCGGGCACTTTGCTAGTGTATTACTAAAAGAGTAGTGTCTCCCTTTGGGCGGTTAAAAAGAGATAAAATAGTTGATTTCGGCTGGCTTTATATAACTTTATTATCGGAAGCAGTAATTATTTAATTTGAGTTAGTTATCTCTTAGTTTGTAATATTGTAATATTATAAATGAAAACTAGTTTTTATTAATTTTTCTTGTCTAATTAAATAAATTACCTAATTAAATAAATGTCCGATTATCATGTCGATCGGTCAGAGATAGCATTTTTGGCGGACAATTGACATGATACAGTTTTTTGTGTGCTGAATGCATTGCGTAACAAAGTTTTCAAATGGTTTGTCCAATTTTGGAATGAGGCATTGCAGGAACCTCACGGTCAGCCTTCGTTCCTTTGTTTTAAATGTGTACACTTTATACGAAAGTAATAAATTAAAGACATGGGTTTCCTTTTAAATATTGCTCTAAAATATGGTATTTTTGTGATGTACACATTTAGGTATGTCTGTTGTGTATTTCTCTATGCCTGTTCAACAGATAAACAGACAGACAAACTCAAACAAACAATCGAGTCAAAGAAAAGTGAAAATGAAACACTTTCCTCATTTCCTTAGTGTTTAGTTTTTCTTTTTATTGCATTTATTTCTGGATTCTGTTCAATTTCTTTGAATACGAATAAAATGTGGGGAAGGCTCGTACATCTACAGCTAGTTTTAAAAATGCTCATACATACACTTATATATATATATATATATATATATATATAAGTGTATGTATATATATATAACACTGTTGGTTTTAAATAAACCCAGAAAGACCAATGATTTCGTAAAATTATACAAACATACTAGTTATATGTTGCATGTCGCCGACGGTTAATCCAGTTAGTATAAAGGCGGAATATATTTGGCAGTAAGAGTTACGTGTTTAAGTATCGAATACGGATTTTATGTAATTCCGTATGTATATACAACCACATATAAATTTATGGAATATTTATGTAACGAGTAAAGGCACGAATCTAATCCTTACAAATGATATTACGCTAATATTTTGACGTGTTTTTGTAACAGGTAAACATTTTGGAAATCTCGCTTTAATACCCTCTATATGGAGTGTATAATAATACTTACATTGTTATTATTCTTAAGATGTATTGTTACTACTCGTTGGCATTAAAAATTGTACCCTCGGTACCCTCTCCAAAATATTGAATAATATGGGATACGGTTATATGTGGCTATCTTAAAAAGGGGACCAAGTTTTTTTTTGTAGAAAGCCAATGGTAATCCAATATAGTAAAGTGTTACAAACTTGTTTGAAACGCGATTCCAAACTCTCTCAATACCGAATGATCCTATTGTAAAAAGTACATCGAGACCAATAAATATAGGTAAAAAATTTCCTATCCATCGATAATTAAAAATCCAGTAAGAAAATCATTAAGGAATGTAGTAAAGTCGGAGGGGGCCGATTATATGATATTCTTCACCACTATGGGTATATTAAACGAATGCATCCTAACAGAAGGGGTATATTGTACTAATTTCAGCAGGTTTTGTTCCTAAAGCCCATATTTTGCGTCCTACTTAAAATCGGATGAACATATATATGGGAGCTATATCTAAATCGGAACCGATATTCAAGAAATTTTACACACATCATTGTATACTCAATTCATTAAGCTATGCCAAATTTCATGAAAATCGAAGGATATATAGGGACTTTGGTGAACCATTTATATTGGATCTATATCCAAATCTGAACCGATTTTCATGAACTTTTACATACATCATTCTAGACTTAATTTCTAGACTAATTTTCAGGGACTTTAGTGCACCACTTACCTAAAATCGGACGAAACTATATATGGAAGCTACATCTAAATCTGAACCGATTTTCAAGAAATTGTACACAAATCATTCTAGGCTCAATCCAGCACGCTATACCAAATTTCGTGCAAATCGGAAGACATGTAGGGACTTTGGCATATTATTTACCTAAAATCGGGCGAAACTATATATGGGAGCTATATCTAAACCTGAACCGATTTTCACGAAACTTATCACACGTCATTCTAGACCTAATTCAGTACGATATGCCAAAATTCGTGCAAATCGAATGATTTTTAGGGACTTTGGTGCACCATTTACCTAAAATCGGGCGAAACTATATATGGGAGCTATATCTAAATCTGAAACGATTTTCTCCAATTTCAATAGGATTCGTCCTTGGGCTAAATAAGTGAACTGTGCCAAATTTCATCCAAATTGGATCATAAATGCGACCTGTACTTTGTTAACAAAAATACATGGTCGGACGGACAGACGGCCATACGGAAATCGACTCAGAAAGTGATTCTATGCATATTCTCAAAAGGAACCACGGGTCTATCTCGATTCCTTTTGCCTGTTACAATCATATGCACAAAGACATAATACCATGTACCACAGAGTAGTGAAGGGTATAAATACAAAAGTCGGACGGGACCGACTATACGATTTATATTGTAAGGTACAGCACAAATAAACCAAGTACAACATACGCCCTTCGCTAATAATTTTGGTCGCATATTATCGTACATATGCGACCTTTCGAAAGAATAATCGTATCAATATGTGATCCTTTTCTAAATGTGAACCGACATAGATCAATCCATGTCGGTGTGAGACCTATACTAAATTTTTCATTTGGACTGATATAGAATCGTTTGTTTTCAATAAGAAAAAATTATGTAAATTAGTTTAAATCAAATATCAATCGAACACCCGTTCGCCTACTTAACATTAAATCGGTCGAAAATATATATAGGCTATATTTGTATTTCTAAAAAACACAATTACGTCATTCTATCCTCAATTTTACAAGTGGTGCAAAATTTCTTGCCATTTACATAAAATCGGGCGAAAATTTGTATGAAAGCTATATCAAAACCTGAACCGATTTCAACGGTCATATTATTGCACTATATACTTAAAATCGCACGAAACTATATATGGGAGCTATAGCTAAATCTGAACCGATTTCAATG
Source organism: Musca vetustissima (assembly GCF_032173495.1). NCBI lineage: Eukaryota > Metazoa > Arthropoda > Insecta > Diptera > Muscidae > Musca > Musca vetustissima. The sequence goes on from NW_026877613.1 coordinate 56,757, forward strand.
AAACTTTCCACGCGTTAGGTTATACAAACTTCTGTACGTTATGCAAAATTTTGAGTCAATCGGCCTAACTTTGGATCTTTGGTGCAACAATTATTTAAAATCAGACGAAACTTTATATGGGAGCTATATTTAAATGTGAACCGATTCCTTGACACACGTTATGTTATAGTAACTTTAGTATATTGTGCAAAATTTAATGCAAATCGGCTTGTTTTTGGGTTTTTGTTGCACCGGTTCGTCCTTGGATATTATAAATTAGCTGTGCCAAATTTAATCCAATTCGGATTTTAATTGCGATCTGTAACGATGGTCAATGAACCGAAATTGGTCGCTGTACGCGATATGCCGTGGTAAATCTTTGAAATAAATGGGAGAACATTTATCGGAACTTTTGATACAGTGGCATGTTTTTATAAGCGGTGTCGTTATAAACTAATTTGGCTGTATTACTACTAAACAAATATTTTTGTTGGTTTCAACTTCATTCATATAATCCTGTCGTTGACATTCTGTCCAAGTTAGAGTGAATTCCATTAAAACTTCCCATAACGTGTTTATGCTCTCTGTCTGTAAATTTAACGGTAAATTGAATTACAGCTTTGGTTTTTAATAGATTTATTTTAGAGACCTTGACAATTTGAATAGCAACCATTTTAATTGTTGTTTCGTAAATACCCTTGGGAATATGAATCCATGGGATACAGTGGTAGACTATTTATCATTCCATCGCATCTCCATGAAATATTGGCCGGAAGACCAGTATATATTCTTGATTAAATGAAATTCTATGCCGTTGAAATCGCGATAGAGCTTGCAATATTTAAGATAAAGTTTTGAAATTGTGCACATATAGAGTAACTTCGGGTAATGTGGACCACCATTTTCTTTTTTTGATATTGTGGGCGTAACAACGGTAAAAAATAAAAACAAATTGTTTTCACAGCATGGTAGATTTGTTGTCTAATTATATTCCAGGTCAAAAATTATATATATTTGTCCATAAAAATGTTATTGCATTATATTTCAAAAAACTCTAAACTGCAAATAAAAATAACTTGGCGGGTAATGTGGACCAGTATGTGTGGGTAATGAGGATCAGTAAGTTAAAGGTAGGTTGTGGATTAATTGTGATAAATTTCAATTTATTGCACTCTTGGGTAACAATGAATGCAAAAATATATGGGTCCATGTTTTGGAATAGCCCCCATTTAAGGGTACCACCCCATTTGCGGTATTTTAAAGGTCCTTCCTTCATTATCCAACCGAGGCACCTATAATTTCGGATATCGAGTTTTCAGAGGATAGAATACCTCCTCGCATATTAAATGCGCCCTTGTTTCGAACTCGTCCTCATGAAAATGTCCCACTTTTTTATAGTGGTCCACATTACCCGACATTGAATATTTTTATTTAAAAATAATTATCGGCTTCAAAAATGAATAAAAATTTAAAAATAACCGAAAGTAATTACAGATAAACGTGTATTTTTGTTAAAGGAAACAAGAAAACCACATAAACCACCACCAGAAAACCACTATTTTACAAAATCGTTCCACTATTGTGCTAAAAAATTTTCAAATCACACTTTTAAAATCAGAGCTACATTTTCACCTACTAAATTTTCAACATTGCAATTATTTATTAAAAACCAAGTTTGATGTTTGTTTTCACTAATTAGGCGGCATTGGCATATTTCAAGTATTTTCTTAGATATGGGGGGTGGTCCACATTTGATGCATGGTCCACATTACCAGAAGTTACTCTATGGTCACTAGGATGTTTCGTATTGAAAAAGGGGCATATCGGCTCACCTTTGGGATAGCCTCCATACAACGGCATCCTCAATATTCGCTATTTTGAAGCACGTTTTTCCATCTAATAAGCTGTAGTTTGATATTTTGTGTTCCTACTGGGTAGAAAATATTTCTACCAAAAATAATTAATATACGCCATAATCATGATTACTCAGGAAAGATTTTTAAATATAAAATTTTATTACTATTACAAGGCTTTTGAAACTTAAATTTACGACTTTTCAAAAATTGGACTTAATCTATGTGTGAACTGAACGCCTCATATATATTATAACACCGTGTTATTAAGTTTTTATCAGAATTTTCTCATTGAATGTGGTCTCATATGTCATATGCCAGCATCCAGAACATTCCCATATATCTTTATTATCCTTTAAAGGTATTTCGAATGGAGGGTAAAAAAATCGGCGTGACCGAACGCTTTTACTTGTTATTGTTGGTATGACATCCCAAATTGTTTAAATTTCGTAATTTTGAAATATTGTATGATAGCTGCTTATTTAATTTGTAAGACAATGTTCCCATATAAAAGTCTCGATGTGAGGCCTTTTGAATGCACAACTAATTGTGGATGGTATACAATGAAAACTTACTTGCTCTCCAAATAATATAAAAAAATGTGATAAATTAAATTTTAAATAACGAAAACGTTTCCCATCGTTTCCAGCAGATTGATCCGACGGTTACGACTGGTTTACATGTTCTGTAAATGGCTTTACTCTTTTAACAGAAATTGTCGCAGAGTAAAATTGAAATGGAGAGCGATTACTGAGATGGAATACTGTCTCTCTGAAATAAACAAATTAAAACTGCAACAAAATCTGCGTGCACATTATTAGCGCACAAATATCAGCAGCAAAAGCCGGTTTGTGGTTTATATTAGGGAGAAAAGGAAGTCTGCACGTTTATATATTTCTTACAACTCATCACAGATTTGTGCAGACTGAACATGCAGTCATTTGGAGATGTTATTGCCTTTACCCCACACTCTTCAAACAAGAGCGGGATTTTAATGAATTAGCAGAGAAAAGAGTTACAAACATGTGTACACAATACCCAGTACCACAGTGTGATGTAGGGTATAATAAGAAATATATTTTGACTCTAAATTCGCCAATATACTCTAAGCGTTCCTTTCTCATACAGTTTCATTTCCTCTATTTCAGACTCACAACATCATCAAATCAACGTTATTATATTGTGGTTTATCATCCCGGTTGCCGGTTACAGTGAGATTTGCTGTTGTTATAGCGAATCTGCTGTTGTTGCAAGTAACGTGTGTTTGCAAACAACATTACTTCTCGCAATATTTACCAGAAAGTTGTGGGTTGATTGGTTCTGTTTGTTGTTTGGTGGAAAACTTTAGTTTGAATTTGTCAATTCATGTGACAGGACGCGTTTTATTTATGCTTAAAAAGGCAAAAAAATGATAACGAAACTGACAAAAATACGACCATCGTCAGTGATGATGTAGGCAAAACAACTTGATATTTACGTCAGATCTCCATCTTCATCTTCAGGATATAACATTATACGAAGGAAGTTGAACCCTTGGTGTAACTACGAAGCTTTTATTTGAGTTATCAAGGAACATTTTATCAAGACATAAAAGTATAAAGATACGACAATCGATGCGTAAACAATTTCCAATAGATGGCTTTTGATCTGTTGTTACGATATCATAACAACAGAGTAAACAATATTAAACGTTTTAAACGCTATATCGCAAGCTTATTAAATTAAAAAAATATATTTTGAGTGCAGATCTCTGATTTTATTTACATTTTATAAACACATTATCGCGTATTGGCGTTTATATTGTTAACATGCCTCTGTTATACCTGATTCCCCCTGGATATTTTTTCATAAACTATTTTATCAAAATACATTTTGTCGAGTCTTTACGGTTTCTAATACTTTGAATTTTAAAGAATATATTGCAATAATGAAATAAACTAGATTTTTAAACATTCGCATTAAATCAAAAGGAAAAAAATCAAAAATGTCCGTCTGTTTGTGTCTTTGGTCTTCAGATTTCCGATTTGAATAACTGTAAATTAAAATATGCTGTCAAAATGACATTCCGATTTTGACATACCTCATATATTTCTATACTCTAAGCCATATGAATAATGAGAGTATATCCACATTGATACGACAAAAATGTGCCTGATCGAAATATTGATTTTCAGAGATGGTCCGTCAGAAACTCTGACGTAAATGACATACATTTCCGACGTATAATACATACGTCCGAAACGTCGGAAACCCACCCAATACCATTAAGTTTTTTACCAAAAAGCTATTTCCACTAATCAATTTGGAAATTACGTATAGTTTACTAAATTCCATATAAATTTTCAAAATTTTCTTCTGCAAAAAGCTTAGATTTTTTATCAGTTCTAGTAAGGAATAGTCACATATATCTAAAAATAATATATATTCTTGAAAATAACTGTATATGGTAGGAATATACCAATAAATGACGTTTACTACATTTATTACATTTTATACAGGTATATGACTTTTTCGACGTTTACACCTTTTTGACAGTCGAAAACCTAAAAAATAGTCACACGGAACATCCTTGTTGATTTTAGACCTCATGTTTCTTTGAACCAAATCTGTTTCATCCAAACTTTGCACATCGTAATATTTCATGCAAACTTAGAGCAAGTTCGAAGATGGAGAATATCGGTCCACTCCTTAGTACCTACATATCTTTCGATTTGCACGAAATTTGGCATATGTTACTGAATTAGGAATAGAATGATGTGTGTTAAGTTTTGTGAAAATCGGTTCAGCGGTTCACATATATTTTGGTCAGATTTAAGGTAAATGGTACACTTAAGTACCTATATATATTTCGATTCGCACGAAATTTGGCAGAGCGTACTGAACTAAGATTAGAATGATGTGTGTTAAGTTTCGTGAAAATTGGTTCAGATTTAGATATAGCTCACATATATATTTTCGTTCGATTTAAGGTAAGTGGTGCAACAAAGTACCTATACATCGTTCTATTCGCACGAAATTTGGAAGAGCGTACTGAATTAAGACAAGAATGATGTGTGTTAAGTTTCGTGAAAATCGGTTCAGATTTAGATATAGCTCCTATATATTTTCGTCCGATTTGATTTAAATGGTGCACCAAAGTACCCATATATCTCTCGATTCGCACGAAACTTGGGAGAGCGTAATGAATTAAGACTAGAATGATGTATTTTAAGTTTCGTGAAAATTGGTTCAGATTTAGATATTTAATTTAAATGGTGCACCAAAGACCCTATATATCATTCGATTTTCACAACATTTGCCATAGCGGAATGAATTTAGTCCAGAATTATGTTTAGGTATACCCCCATATAAGGGTACCCTTCAGTTTTCGGTATTTTGGTGTTTTAGAGCGCGCTTTTCAACCGAATTGGGTAACAAATGTCTCCACAAAATTTTCGGTATTTTGACCCTATATATCATTCGACCCTATATATCAAAGACCCTATATATCATTCGATTTTCACAACATTTGCCATAGCGGAATGAATTTAGTCTAGAATTATGTTTAGGTATACCCCCATATAAGGGTACCCTTCAGTTTTCGGTATTTTGGTGTTTTAGAGCGCGCTTTTCAACCGAATTGGGTAACAAATGTCTCCACAAAATTTTCGGTATTTTGTTCTTAAGCGCATTTTTCAACAGAATTCGATGAAATTGAATACATTGGGTTCTTATTGGGTACTAAATAATTCCACCAAAAAATTATAAATATAGGTCCACTTTTTCCGGTGGGGGTACCCCCAATTTTCGATATTTTGAGGGTTTTGATCGCGTTTTTCAACTGAATTTGCTGTAATTATGCACAAAAGAATCAACGGGTGTGCGATTGAGACTTAAGCGCGTTTTCAACAGATTTCGATGAATTTTGGTACATTGGGTTCTTATTGGGTACTAAATCTTTCCACCAAAAATTATAAATATAGATCCACTTTTTCCCGTAGGAGTACCCCCAATTTTCGGAATTTTCAGGGTTTTGATATCGTTTTTCAACCGAATTTGCTGTAATTGTGCACAAAATAATCGACGGGTATCCGATTGAGATTACATTTTGAACAGTGCAGATACCGAATAGAGTGTGTCAAGTTTGCTTTAAATCGATTTAAAAAATTTATTATATGTTGCAGAATGGTATGTGTAGGGATTGTTGTTAGTCCGTTCACCTATAGATAATGATATTTAAGTTCGTTCCACTTCATGCCAATGTGCACTCGTAAAGGCGACGTCTTTTTTGGATACATATGTTGAATATTCCCAAAGTGGTGAAGGGCATCATATAGACGGCCCAGTCCAACTTTACTACTTTCCTTACTGGTTAAAAGATGCAAATGCCACTAAAACTACAATTCTTCCCTGGCATATGCTGCTACTCTTTAATATGACAACAGTGGCAATGGCAAACAATTACATTATCATAAATTCTAAATAGAATGTTTGAATATATATGCAACAACGGACACACAGCATGAACAATCTGAATACTTATTATATTCATTATATCACACCACAACAAACTCTAATAAATGAGAAATATTGTTATGAATAAATTTATGTTTTTATTCAGAAACTCCCACTGTTGAACTCCGCAGTGCGATGCTCATCCATGGCGTTAAAAGTGAATTAATTAAAATTTTTGAATGGTTTTTATTATCATTGTTCCTGCTGTTGTAGTTTGGTACATTTCATTTAGAACTCATTCTGTTGCGGATTGTTTTGGACAATTCTCACTTTGTCTGTGTCATGTACGAATTGTTTTATTTTGTTGATAACAAACATTTTTGACGACGATAAATTGTTAGCTGTTTTACAAAGTTGCATATTTAGTTGGCAGTTGGGAAGTTGGAAATTAGAATTGTGGTATCAAACAGTTTGAGCCATATTGTACAGTTTAAAAACTGTCCGAAATTCAAAAGACGGGGAAGTAGTTTGTAATTTTAAGTTTGTAATTTGAAACCCGAATTAGGGACGAATTAGGGACTTAAATAAAACATTATATATATTTATACCCTTCACCACACTGTGGTACAGCGTATGCATATATTTGATAACAGGCAAAAGGAATCGATATAGTTCCTTTTGAAAATATGCATAGAATCGCTTTCTGAGTCGATTTAAGCATGTCCGTCCTTCTATGTATTTTTGTAAACAAAGTACAGGCCGCATTTATGATCCGATTTGGATGAAATATGACACATGTCACTTATTTGGTCCAAGGACAAACCCTATTGAAATTGGAGAAAATCGGTTCAGATTTAGATATTACTCCGTCTGATTTTTTTAAATGATGCACCAAGCTCCCAATATTAGTCCGATTGAGGCAAATTTTTACACAGAGTACTGAATTATGTTCACATTGATGTATGCGAAGTTTTGTTGAAATCGGCTCAGATTTAAATATATATCCCATATACAGTTTCATCCGATTTTATGTAAATGAAGCACCATACTTCCAATATTGGTCCTATTAAGGGAACCCCCCCCCCATTCTCGATTTTTTATTTTTAAGATTTTAAATGGGCTGGTAAATGAATACCAATGCTTGTTAAGGTTTGTAACTTGGCACATATATATTTGAAGATTTAAAAAGGAAGAAAAATAATTTACAAAAATTTGTTGTTGTTGTTGTTTTGTTGTTGTTTTTTGGGTGCAAAGAAAAGTCCACATTTTCGATGGCGGGCATGATAACTCCTCACTGGAACATCGGAATCCGAAAATTCCAACTGTGTTAGAAAGAGGACATGTCTGGCTCTCGTATGAACTAGGATTATTGACTTCGCTCTAAAATTAACAAAATGGTGGACCTTTGAAATTTGTTTTTTGGAAAATCGCCGATTTTTTACCAAAAACCATGTTAAAAAATAAGGAAGATCTTCACCGATTGGCTTTATCCTAGTTCATACGAGAGCTATACACTCTCAGAGAAACGCTGCAAAATTTGGAACCGATTGGATTATTGGTTTTTGAGTTATCGTGCCCGCCATTCACAAAAAAAATGTTTAGAGTAAAACGCGATTAAAGTTTGAGAAGCCCTTTAGCCGTCACTTAATGTTGATACAATAAATCGGATATATCTTCAAGACTTCTTGAGATTTTCACTTGAAATTTTGTAGAGACATTCCTTAATCAGTGTAGATTCGAATTATATCAACAAAAATTTTGACATCGAGAATGGGGGGGTCCCCTTAAGACAAAACTGTGCACAGAGCACTGAATTAGGTCTGGATTGATGTATGCCTACGTTTGTTTTATATTCACACCATTTAGAAGCGGATATGGAATTTAGTCTAGAATGCTTTTTGTTAAGTCGGAAATCGGTTCAGATTTAAATGTAGATCATATATCATCGAATAAAGATGATTGATATTCAATTTTCTTAAATTTCAGATTGGTATGTGTATTGGCTATTTTAATTTAGTTCAAATATCTATGTACTGTAATGGTCCTCCAAAGATGAAAGAAACCCATTATGAAAATGTCTATAAAATCTGGGAAATGATAAAAGTTGATCGACATGTAAGCAGTCGTAACATCGACCAGGAGCTAAAAATCGACCATGTAGCTGTTTTAAATCATTCACATAAAGCTGGACTCAAAAAAGGTCGAAGTTTGGATGTCTCGTCAATAAACAGAAAAAATTGGATGGATCGAATTTCCATCTGCGAAGCCTTGGCCAAACAGAATGAGATAGACCCATTTCTTAAACGGATGGTGACTGGAGTTTAGAAATGAATCATGGACCCTGTGCGAAGCCGATCGTGGCCAAAGAGCAGTGAAGCACCTCAAAAGGTGGCCAAAATAGGACTAACAGACTGGAAGGGGATTTTTATACCCTACACAACTATGTTGTCAGGGTATTATAGCTTTGTGCAGCCCCAAGAGTTTGTGACGCCGCGAAATATTGGTCCTAGACCTACCATTAAGTATACCGACCGTCATATCTCGACAAGCTGAGTCGATCTAGACATGCGTGTCCGTCTGTCCATTATAATTTGTAAACACGATACAGGCCAAAGTTATGGAACAATCTTCACGAAATTTTGCATATAGGATGGGTTTTGGCCCATAAAGACCCCTATTGTTTTTTTTTTTTGAAAGATCAGTTAATATTTATGGAGTGAAATGGTCCAAATACTAAATTTTTGTCTGATTTTCTAGTCGCTCCAGAGGCCGCTATTATGGTCCAAACATCGCGAATTTTTACATGAAGAAGAGAATCGGGCCAAAGAATAATCATACCAGTTTTGAAAAAGATCGGTCAATATTTAGCTTTTGTGTGAAAATTGACAAAATTTGTATTCTATCGCGTAAATATTTACCCCTGAATGGCATAGACCCATGAAGTTGACAATATGCCAAAGAGGAGTGCTTGGCCTTCAAATTGATACCAATTATATTGTTTTATGTACTCGGATGTGGGATTTACATTTAAATATTTACATGTGCTTACGTACTGTGATATATTCTTTAGTAACCTATTACCACACTAGTGGGCAGAAATATAGCGCTGTATGTTTTGAAATGTTCCATGAGGTTCCAGTTATGGTCAAGGACAAAGCCTGTAATTATCGGTGATGATCAGATAATTATTTTGGGATGAAATGGACCGAAAACTTATTTTTTTTTCGAGTCGATCTATAGGCCACAATTATAAACCGTACATCACAACACAACCCACGGCGAAGAGAATATGGACAAGTAACTAGAAGGACTGTACTGAATATTAGTAATATTCGGAAAATATGTCAGTGTAATGAAGAGGTGCTGTTGACCTCTTATAGGGCAAGAGGGTGGAACTACGACGGAACTACCAGGTACGGAATAAAAATCCGTAGAAAATTAGAGTTCCGTGGTAGTTGTGTAGGGTATCGTATGGTCGGCCCCGTCCGACTATACTGCTCCGCTCACTGGTTTACTATGAGTTGCTTCCATATGGCCAAACGCTAAATTCTGATCTCTACTGTCAACATCTCGACGATTTGAAGATAGCAATTGACCAGCAACGGGAAGAATTGGTATAAGAGGTGTTTTCTTCCACCATGACAACGCTAGGCCACACACAGCGACTCGCCAGAAAATTCGGGAGCTTGGTTTGGACGTTTTAATTATCATTTTTTCCTTGCATTGAAAAATTTCTTTTACGCTAAAAAATCGGTATATAGAGAGGATTGTGAAAATCGACTACTAGGGTTTTTTGCAAATATAGAACATGATTTCTATGAAAGAGGCATTTTAAGTTACATTTTAAATGGCAACAAATCATACAACAAAACGGTGCATATTTGACCCAGACATCCCGAAGCATGTTGAATAAAGTCCTAGAGTTCTTATAAAAAGAGTGGATTCCTATTCCCTAACCTAATATATTTATACCCTTCACCACTCTGTGGTACAGGGTGTTATGTCTTTGTGCATATGTTTGTAACAGGCAAAAATAATCGAGATAGACACATGGTTGCTTTTGAGAATATGCATAGAATCACTTTCTGAGTCGTTTTATGCATGTCCGTCCGTCCGTCTGTCTGTCGATGTAAAATTGTAAACAAAGTACAGATCGCATTTATAATCCGAATGGGATGAAATTTCACACAGGTCACTTATTTGGCCCAAGGACGAACCCTATACCAACCCTGGTGTACCAAAGTCCCTATATATCTTTTGATTTGCGCGAAATTTGGCACAGCGTAATTAATTAGGTCTAGAATTATGTGTGTCAAGTTTCCTGAAAATCGGTTCAGATTTGGATATAGCTCCCATATATGATTTCGTTCGATTTAAGGTGAATGGTGTACCAAAGTCCCTATATATCTTTTGATTTGCGCGAAATTTGGCACAGCGTAATTAATTAGGTCTAGAATGATGTGTGTTAGGTTTCCTGAAAATTGATTCAGATTTGGATATAGCTCCCATATATATTTTCGTCCCATTTAAGGTAAATGCTGTACCAATGTCTCTATATATACTTCGATTTGCACGAAATTTGGCATAGCGTACAGAATTAATTCTAGAACTAAGCTTGTTAAATTTTGTGAACATCGGTTCAGATTTAGATATAGCTCCCATATATATGTTCGTCCGATTTTAGGTAAATAGTGCACCAAAGTCTCTTTATATGCTTCGATTTGCACAAAATTTGGCTTAGCGTACTAAATTGGCTCTAGAATGATGAGTGGTGAGTTTCGGGAAAATTGATCAAGATTTCGATATATCTCCCATATATATGTTCGTCCGATTTTATGTAAATGATGCACCAACGTCCCTATATATCCTTCAATTTGCACGACCGTTGGCACAACGTGCTGAATTAAGTCTAAAACGATGTGTGATAAATTCCGTGGTAATCGGTTCAGATTTAGATATAGCTCCCATATATATTTTCGTCCGATTTTCGGTAAATAGGGCACCAAAGTCCCTTTGTATCCTCGGTTTGCACGAAATTTGGCATAGCGTACTGAATTGAGTCTAGAATGATGAGCGGTGAGTTTCGGGAAAATCGGTTTAGATTTCGACATATCTCCCATATATATGTTCGTCCAATTTTATGTAAAGGTTCCTATATATATCCATCGATTTGCACAAAATTTGGCATAACGTACTGAAATATGTCTAGAAGGATATGTGTCAATTTTCGGTTCAGATTTAGATATAGCTCCCACATATAGATTATATTTTTAACAACGCGGCGTACCGAATATCGTGTATCAATTTTGCTATCAATAGTTTTCCATAAATGTTCCCTATGTTACGCAGACGGCTCTACATCTGCTTGAATGAAATTAAAGTTAGGATAGGTTGGAGAAAGAGGGAACATAGACATGATATTGTTAGGATACATATGTACAATATACCCAAAGTGGTGAATGTTATCATATAGTCGGCCCAGTCCGACTTTACTACTTTCCTTACTGGTTTTACCTGATTTGATGCATATTGTAGACCAAACTTCCAAGGTAGCCGATTTAGACGAAATTTTGCACAAAATTCCTTACATGTTCGTATTTAAAGTATTTACTGGAACATTTACAAAGGACATCGTTGTGTATTTAGTATTACCAGTCAAACAATAATTCGAAGAAGGATATTATCAAAAATTCCATATATTCTGCATTGCGATTAACAGTTGAATGATAATCATTTGAAAACGATGAGCAAATATTAAATAAAAATCTGGAAAAAAACGATTTACATATATGGGCATTGCTATATTTTGTGAATAAATATAAAATAATATAAAAATACTGTATCTTGGAGATTTGTATGTATAGAAATATACTAAGGTGTCTATAGTGAGCTAGTTTCACGACATAGAGCGTAGGCTTTTGTTATTATATTAACCTTTTTGATGTATATTGGAGTTCTACGACCTCGAAATATATCATGAACTTCAAAAGGGTAACTTTACCTTTTATGGTGAAGAAAAGTTTACCACTTTGCGTACTAAAGAACGACATCAAACTCTAAAAAATAGAAGGTTGTGCCATGCATTTGTGTAAATATTTACAGATTATTCGTTGTTTGTTATGGCAGATAAATATGCATAATGAATGTAACACTTTATCATAACTGAAATATTGTTGTTTTTATTATTTCACACTTTTTGATCTCCACAATTCATTCATTTAGAGCTTTGTAATTTCGCATCTCACTTGCCGTAAAAAATAACAAATTCATATTTCAATATTAATATACAATAGAAGCTGTAGTGCTATTAGTTAAATGTTTTTTAATTATAACTGACAGTTGATGCTTTTTGTGTGCTTTCTACAGATGTACATACAAACAATATATCAGCGGTGAAAAGGGATAACTGACTTTTTACAATACTTCATACTGAGTTTTTGCCTGAAAGGGCGATGATATTTTTTTTTATTTCACGCTTAGAAAAACATAAAAGGTATGCATATGTTAAATTAAAAATGAACAATATTAATATTTATTTAAATAAATCATGGTACAAAGGCCGAAGCTATTATTTTTAAACACGTCATTAATAACCAAAGTTCTATGAATGTTATTGTAACACACAATTAATTATATATGGACTTGACACATTCCATTTTATAGAAAATTTCTATTCATTTGGAAAGACTCACGGTGTTTGTTTCACTATTTGGAGCAACATTTATTTGAAACTAAAAATATACTACCCTAACTATTAAAGGTTCGTATCATATTTTAAAATATTACAAGTAAAAAGGTCGTTAAAATCGGCCGGGCCGAAGTTTTTATGCCCTCCACCATGAGCTGGACATTAAAAAAATTCTCAAAATAGCAAAATGTGCAAGGTACCTTAAACATATGATGAATATTGAAAATTCATGGTAAGAAGTCTTGTAACACAATGAAAACACAATACCAAATTACAGCCTACATTATTTACTAACATAGCTGGCTCTGGACAGAATATTTGTTCCATAAGCCAAGCTTAGAAAAGATTTCTGGACCCTCGGTCTTACACTCAGCTTTTCAAATTTGATAGACCATGTTTCGAACTGTTGTCTTCCACTTGATCTTTCCATGGCGTTCCCCTTCTGCTTAAACCTTCTCTTTTATGTGCCTTCTAAGATTGGGCATCCTCATCCATTCCTACAACATGACCTAGTCACCGTAGTCGCTGCAGCAAAATACGTCTGACTATGTCGATTTCAGAGAATAGATGGTACATGGTTTATTCGACGCAGACGCAGATTTCTAGGATTTGGTGCAGTGTGAATCTTTCGGTCAGCTCGCTGGATTGAAACCACAAGCTTCCTGGGAGGCCACATGTATATATAAACACCAATTAGTCTGAACTTTAACTTTCACCAGAGTTAAATCCCTGATCTAGGGAAAATATCGATATATATATATATATATATATATATATATCACGTATATCCATCCTCTTTTATCGGAATTGCTATTAGATTAAAAATCGATCATTACCAATAACTATAAGTGAACAGAACCAAGATGCAAAATTTCGAATGATTCGTAAGTGCGTCCTGTGTTTTGTTTAGTCGAGATATTGGTAACGTAAAATGTGGAGTTTATAAACTTTTGCGCCCACAAACTTGTTAGATTCTCACATCATAGTTTTGTTGATTATAAATATTGTGTTGTAAATAAGTTGTAACTGCACAAAACGATTCATACGAATCTTTGAACAAATGTGTATTTTTATACTCTTCACCACACTGTGGTACAGGGTATTATATCTTTGTGCATATGTTTGTAACAGGCAAAAGGAATCGAGATGGACCCATGGTTCCTTTTGAGATTATGCATAGAATCACTTTCTGAGTCGATTTAAGCATGTCCGTCTGTCCGTCCGTCCGTCTGTCTGTCCGTCCATGTATTTTTGTTAACAAATTACAGGTCGCATTTATGATCCGATTCACTTATTTGGCCCAAAGACGAGCCATATTGAAATTGGAGAAAATCGGTTCAAATTTGGATATAGCTCCCATATATAGTTTCGCCCGATTTAATATAAATGGTGTACCAAAGTCGCTATATGTCTTTTGATTTGAACGAAATTTTACATACCGTACTGGATTGAGTCTAGAATGATGTGTGTACAATTTCTTGAAAATCGGTTCAGAAACTATATATGGGACCTATATATAGTTTCGCCCGATTTTAGGTAAATGGTGCACCAAAGTGCCTGAAAATCATTCGATTTGCTCGATTTTTGGCATAGCGTACTGAATTAAGTCTAGAATGACATGTGCTAAGTTTCGTGAAAATCGGTTCAGATTTAGGTAAATGGTGCACCTAAATCCCAGAAAATCATACGATTTGCATGAATTTTGGCATACCGTACTGGATTGAGTCTAGAACGATGTGTATAAAATTTCTTGAAAATCGGTTCAGATTAAGATATAGCTCCCATATATAGTTTCGCCCGATTTTAGGTAAATGGTGCACCAAAGTCCCTGAAAATCATTCGATTTGCACGAATTTTGGCATAGCGTAATGGATTCAGTCTAGAATGATGTGTGTAAAATATGTTGAAAATCGGTTCCGATTTAGATATAGCTATCTGATTTTCAGTAGGACCCAAAATATGGCCATTAGGAACAAAACCTGCTGAAATTGGTACAATCTAACCTGTGACAAGTTTCGTTGAAATCGGATCATATTTGGATATAGCTTCCATATCTATTTTCATCCCATTTTAAGTAAATGGTGCACCAAACTCCTCATGTTTGTAATATTGACATGAAATTTTGCACAACGTACAAAATGGAGCATTTTGATATTTTTGATATTTGCTTTAAATCCATTTACATAATTTTGGCCCATTGTAACTAACGAATGACATGTTTATGGATTGATCTAAGTCGGTTCACATTTAGATAAAGGTCATATATATTTGAGTATACGATTTCATGTTAATGGCCCTTCTGTTAGGATGCATTCGTTTAACATACCCATAGTGGTGAAGGGTATCATATAGTCGGCCCCGTACGACTTTACTCCTTTCCTTACTTACTTAATTGTTTTGTTGATGTATAGCTGAAGAAAGACACACTTTTCTCTCCTGTGCCATTTTGTATGTATGTATGTAATGCTATTTTAATTTCTGGTATTGCCAAATATATCTATTTATCTATTTTGAGTTGACCATTTCGAATATTATGTACGAACAGGTGGGCATATCACAGCAGCATCAAATCCCCGCTTTGCGATGCCCTTAAAAAACTACAAATGGTAGTGGATAGAAAATAAAAACGTTCCAATTTCCCTATGCTAATAAAATCTCAATATCATCCTAAAAAAAAAAATTGCAAAAATGTTGTGATTTATTTCATTTATTTTGTCCATACCCTGAATACAGACCGTCAACTATTTTGAATTTTTCCCTTTCGCCATAAATTCTACTGAAGTAATAACTAAAACGAGGTGTAGATGTTTTTTATTGTGTTTTCATTTCCTTTTAGTTGCATTTGAAACGAAACAATGTTTTTATATGCGTCAACTTTTTTGTTAGAGAAATACTTTGGGTCGTATGCGTTACAATAATTTAGTTAATTTAGTACTCATACGTCTTGGTGTGCAATAGTAGACAAGTTGATTACAATCGCATTCTCATTTTCTCTGTTAGACAACGATTAATGTGCAATTATTTTGATGCATGACCAGTTTTATGTTCCAACCATATATTGCAAACATAATTGTTCAAAAACATAACTATGTTACTTATATATCGGCTGGCTTGCAGTTTTTTTCCATTTTTTAAATAATAGTTAAGTAATTTTTGTTTTCAATGTCGTGACAAATCAGTGCACGAGTTGTATCATGCTATACAACAATATTCCATTTCTGACATTTTATATACTATACCTGCGAGTAAATTGACACGCTGCTATACTGTAATTTATGTTGCATGGGTAAAATTAGCACACGAACTCCAAAAATGTAGTGAAATAATTATGTTCATTTGAAAATCATGATGTCTATACTCTGACAGAAAACACATCAAAATTCCAAAACGCAACGTATATATATTTGAAACAAACTAAATTTGCCTGAATGTCACCCATCAATGTATGGGTGACATTCAATTCGATGTTCATACATTAAATTGATAGACAAAACATCAGTCATTTTGAAAGCCCAAACATGCTGTTGTTTTAATAGGGCTGGTGGTATTACGTTCAAACATGAAACATAACGAATTGCATGCACATAACTGACATTCATTAAAAAATTATACTATTAATCTATTGGGCTGTTCACGTACTGCAGGAATCTTCTAAGTTTTACTATTTTTTCGATATTATTATGAATTAGAAAGGAAAGTAGTAAAGTCGGACGGGATCGACTATGATACCCTTCACCACTTTGGGTATGTTCAACAGATGCATCCTTTCGGACGTCCCATTCTTGAAGGACCATTAACATGAAGTAGGATGGACTAAAATTCCTAAATGTGAACCGACTTAGATCAATCCATAACCATGTCATTCTGCCACCTATAGAAAGTTTTTTTTTTCATTTGGACAGATATAAAGTTGTTTCTTGCCATGGGACAAAATGATTATTTGGAGCCCAACTAACATGAATTCGGGCGAAAATATATATATGGGCTATGTCTGCATTTCTATCAAACTCAAATACCTAATGTGTAAAATTTCACGCCAATCTGACAAACATGAGAAGTTTTGTGCACTATTTATTTAAAATCGGACGAAAATATAAATGGCAACAATATCAAAAACTGAACCGATTTCAACGAATCTTTTCACAGGTTAGGTTATACTAATTTCAGTACGTGTATATCGACCATATTTTGGATTCTTGGTGCATCACTTACTTGAAATCGTATGAAAATATATATGGAAGCTATATCCATCTGAATCTGAACCGATTTCCATGAAACTTTCCACACGTTAGACTACAATACTTTGCGCAAAAATGTGTGCCAATAGGCCTAACTTTGGGTCTTTGATGCAAATTTTACTTAAAATTGGAAAAAACTATAGGAGCTATATCTAAATCTGAACAGATTTCAACGAGCCTTGCCGGAGAATAATTTACATTAACTACAGTTCACTGTACACATTTGTGTGGCAATTGGAAAAACTTTGGGTCTCTAGTGCACAATTTATATAAAATCGGAAGAAAATATATATATATATATAGATATATGAGCTGTACCTAAATCTGAACCTATTTTTACGAAACTCAGCACATATCATTCTAGATTCAATTCAGTACGCTATGCCAAATTTCGTGCAAATTAAGAAGTATATATTAACTTTGGCGCACCATTTACATTTAATCGAACGAAATTATATATGAAAGCTATATCTAAAACTGAACCGATTTCCATGGAACTTCACATAAATCATTCTAGATCTTATTCTGTACGCTATGACAAATTTCGTGCAAATCGATATATATATAGGGATTTTGGTACACCATTTACATTATATCGGATGAAAATAAATATGGGAGCTATATCTAAATCTGAACCGATTTTCCCCAATTTCCATAGGGTTCGTCATAGGGCCAAATAAGTGACCTATGAAAATTTTTATCCAATTCGGATGATAAATGCGACCTGTTTACAATTTAACATGGACAGACTGACGGACGGACATGCATAAATCGACTTTGAATGTGATACTATGCATATTCTCAAAAGGAACCATGTGTCTATCATGTTTCCTTTTGCCTGTTACAAACATATAGTTACATTCCTACTTAGCTGACTTATGATAGAATGGTTGTTCCATAAGCCGATCTTAAAATAGGCCCGTAGGTCTTGTGCGCATCTAATCCAATTTGAAAGATTATTTTTCGAGATGTTGTCTTTTACTTGATTACTTGATCTTTTCATTGGATTCTGGAAAATGGACTTCATCCATTTTCACATCATGGCCTGCAGCTCGATACGTCTTATTATCTCGTTATCCAAGAATGGTTCATCCGATACTATGTCGATTTCCGAGAATGGTTCATGGTTCATTCGACGGCGATATTCACCTTCGACGCAGATCGGCCCATTGATCTTCCGGGGAAAATTTTCCCTCAAACACTCCAAGAGCTGCCTCATCGGCTTGCGCAAGTATCCATACTTCAGATCCATACCCATACACGGGTAGTATCAGCGTCTTGTAGAGTAACATATGCTGTTTTGTGTACAGAGTGTCATTTCTGTTCACATTTGCATCTCGTATCACCTTTTCCAGATAACACGACAAACTCTCACCTTCGGTATTGAAGGGCTCCGAGAGGTCCTTTTCAATTGTAATTGCTGACATTTTACCAGTTAAAGTTATTCTGCATAGGCGTATTAATTTTGCAGGAATGCCAAACGCAGACATGGCTTTTAACACCTATGAACGGATTGGGCTGTCGAATGCGGATTTATAGCGACGAAGAGGTGGAATGTGTCGATGTGTTTTTCGTGAGTATTTTCCAGGATTTAACGCAAAGTGGATCAATGCTGGATTTGCCAGATCTGAAGCCGCATTGGTATGGTCCAATAAAGTCATTGACCATTGGCTTCAGTCGTTCACACAGTACGTTTGATAGGACTTTATATGCAATGGGAAGGAGACTTATTCATATATAGTTGATACATATGGGTTTGTCTCATTTTTAGTGCACTGGACACAGGACGCTGAGGTTCCAATTATTGGGCGAATTGAACTAACTAGCTGGCATGCTCCTGACCACAGGTCTTGAATAGTTCGGCCGGTAATCCATCGCTTCTTTATATGCTTCTTTATATGAGGGGTTTTCCGAGTGTGGGCAACTAACCCGACGCCTTAAGCCATCGTTTTAAAGTTCATATGGGCTAACTCAGCTCACTATTTAAACGGATGATGACACCACGGGGAGGTCAGTGTCCACAATTGAGATGAAAGAGGGCCAAGATAAGCCTGGGCTTCGCCATGTTAAAGCCAATCAGAGCCATTCATCATACCCTATGCCAAACATATACACGAAGACATAATACCCTGTACCACAGTGTGGTGAAGGGTATAAAAATGGTTTAACAACATATTTTGACATTTCTGGAATTCTTGAACAATACTTTTTAAATCACGTTGATATATTCTATAATGATAATTAAAATCATTCTCAATTGTGATGCAAGATGTTATTTCACATGTCCATTTTGCTTCATAATTACTTGTGAATTTCTTTTAATTAAATTCACAAATTATTTGCAAGAACAATATTTATATTTATAGGGAAATTTAACAAATTAAGAAATGTGTTGTAACCGACTTTACTGGCTTAAAATTATTCGAATAAAATTCCGTAGAATATTTCATTTGAAAACTGTACTAGTTTTTAGTATTTCATTAAATCATTGATTTCGTATATCCCATCGCCATACTTCCATAAGCTATTGTAACTTTAAACATCCCATGTCAACAATATCTAGCTTCCGTTATTAAATAAACAAAAAAAGTAAAGCAAACATCAAGCGCCAAAATAAATCCATTGCAAAGAATCCCAAAGTTCACTGTACGAATCAAAAATTGTGAGGAATAGAAGACAGGTGATGTCACATTCAAATATAGCGAATTGAACTTTGACCACTAGGATTAACAATGACACAGACAACAAATATCTACTCTGGAGTCTAGACAGTCGGAAAAGCATAATACTATTTTTTTTGTCACTATCATTGCCATCATCAATTATAAAAAGAAGAGGAGAAACAAACACTTAAATTTGATAGTAACATAATTTTCGTTGAATTGTGAGGTTTAAAGGTATTTAAAAATATATTTTTGCAATAACGACATTTAGTGACGTTATTTGGGTGACCTGAAGACAGGAGAAACTGAGATGAGATGAACGCAGGAGAGAGGTAAGGACAGGACGTATTATTTTATTTTAGGTGAAAGCGTGACAGGGCATGGTTATTTGGGTAAGCAAAACACAGGGAAGGAAAAAAACATTTTTGGTAAGGATGATTTTCTTTGTAATATCTCTAATTTGAAGTCGAAGGCCAAACTTTCCATGCTTTTAAATATAATCATCCGCATTGACTGTAATTTGGTATTTTTGGTTCTGACTAAGTAGCAAAACTCCCTATCAAACCAGTAAGGAAAGTAGGAAAGTCGGACGGGACGACTATATGATACCCTTCACCACTATGGGTATATTTAACAGGACTATTAGCATGAGATTGGATGAAATAAAATATATGATATTTTTCTAAATGTGAATCGACCTAGATCTATCCATAAAAATGTCATGCGTTTGTTACAATGGGACAAAAGTATGTAAATCGACTTCAAACCAATATAAATAGGTCACCCGTTGGGCGATATCTGTACTTCTAGAAAACGCAACTACGTAATTCTATGCTCAATTTTGTACGTTGTGCAAAATTTGATCTGAATCTAACTAACATGAGGAGTTTGATGTCCAATTTACTTAAAATCGGGCGAAAATATATATGGAAGCTATATCCAAATATGGATCGATTTCAACAAAACTTGTCACGAAACTTAACAGACATCATTCTAGGCTCAATCCAGTACGTTATGACAAAATTTCGTGCAAATCGAAAGATTTATAGCACCACAGTGCACCATTTACATGAAATAGGACGAAACTATATATGGGAGCTATATCTAAATCTAGACCGATTTTCTCGAAACTTGGCAGACATCACTCTAAGGTTAATCCAGTACGTTATGCCAAATTTCGTGCAAATTGAAGGATATATAGGGACTTTGGTGCACCATTTACATGAAATCGGACGAAATTATATATGGGAGCTATATCTAAATATGAACCGATTTTCCCAATTTCAATAGGGTTCGTCCTAGGGCCAAAGAAATGAGCTGTGTCAAATTTCATCCAAATCGGATTATAAATGCGACCTGTAATTTGTTTACAATTTAACACCAACAGACGGACAGACGGACGGACATGCATAAATCGACAGAAAGTGATTGTATGCATATTCTCAAAAGGAACTATGGGTCTATCTCGTTTCCTATTGCCTGTTACAAACATATGCACAAAGACATAATACCCGGTACCACAGAGTGGTATAGTCGCGATTATACGCAATCTCCTAAATGTTGGGAGATATTCTTTAATCAAAATGGCTGCAATTTTAAATTTAGATTTTCTTTAGGTAGAAAATTAATTTTCCAAAAGTATCAATATTGGCTCAAATTTCGGGGCAGACCCTATATAGTGGCACCCCCAATATTTTATAATAAAGGCACATTTTTAATCGTAGTGGATTCAATATGGTATTTTCATTGGTTAGAGGTCTAACGAATTGGCACCAATCTGATATTTTGGATTCTCATTGGGTAGAAAATCTCGTTACCAAAAAATATTAAAATTGGATACGTCCCATAGAGCGGTACCTCCATTATTTTGCATTTTATATGCAGAAAAATTTCAATTAGGGTCAACGTTTAGACATAGTCCCCACATAAAAGTATTACCCTTTTTAGATATTCTAATGTTATAGCGGAATTTCACTCTCAAATCGGGTGCTTTAAGGTTTTGGAAACATTTACACACTTAAATTTTAACCATTGAGCAGAGCCGCATATTCGGACGGTGGCGACCATATGATACCCTACACAACTACCGCGGAACTCTTACTTTCTTCGGATTTTTATTCCGAGCCTGGGCAATATTTCGTGATAGTTGCACCCTCTTGCCCGATTAGAGGTCAACAGCACAACTTCCTTACACTGATATATTTTCCGAATATAACTAATATTCAGTACAGTCCTTCTAATTACTTGTCCATATTCCCTTCACCGTGGGTTGTGTTCGGCTTATAATTGTGGATCGAATAAAAAAAGTATTCGGTCCACTTTATCCCAAAACCATCATCGAAAATTATAGGCGTTGTTCTTGACCATAGTTGGAACGTCATGGAATATTCCAAACCGATCACCTCTATATTTCCGCCATGCAGTGTAGTAATGGTTTACTAAATAATATAGGGATACGTAAGCTCCTGAAGATATTTATGTGTAACTCCCGCATCCGAGTACCTACGACAATATATTTGGTATTAATTTAAAATCAACTACTCTTCTTGGATATACTATAAACTTCTTGGGTCTATGTCCTTCATTGGGCAGAACCCATCCTACATGCAAAATTTCGTGTATCGTGTTTACAAATTATAATGGTCAGACGGACACACATGTCTAGATCAACTCAGCTAGCCGAGATATGACGATCGGTATACTTAAAAGACCAACTAGGACCAATATTTCGCGGCGTTACAAACTCTGGGATTCACAAAGCTATAATACCCTGACAACATAGTTGTGTAGGGTATAAAAATACATTTGTGAAAAATTTTCGATGTACTGTTTTTGACATAACTCCATATAAAGAGGGATGTGGCACATTTTAGGTAGGTAGTTTACATATCCGGAATCATGATGAAAATAAAATTTCTTTTCATAATTTTTTTAATAAAGGTTTGTGATTTTAACGTCAATGTCATCAAAGGCCCCTCTTAATTTTTGGTACGATGATGTTTCTAGCTAAGCTTTTCATTTACACAAATAACAACTTGCAAGCAAAGAATTTACAGTGACATAGTCACCATATGAAGTTTTCGACTTTTAAGGGTATTTTGAATTCACACCACATGGTGAAGGATATATGTTTCGATATAGGTATAAATTTTCGGACAAATATCGATTTTTATACGTTATTTGTTTAATCTCCTATATACAGGATCTATAAACACATTGGACCACATTACTGCATTTCAGATAAAAATTTGTCTTAGGGCAGAAAATATGATGTGTGTAAAATTATTCATCAAATGGATGGACATTTTAATTTTTAATCAACTTTTAAAATTCATTTGTCCTTTGTGTGATATGACAATGTAAAATTTGACCGAACAAATCTGACTGAGTTACTACCAATCCAAGTTCTGTGCTTACCAATTTTATTCCAATGACATTTAATAACCAACGAGATTGCTCCTCTATGAATCATTCACCTTTACTCTGTTCTGTTCACCAGATTTGTTATTAAAATTACATTTGGCTGTCAATCAAAATCTCAGATTGGCACACACAGACAAGTCCCAGGGAATTATCTCAGTGATGTAAATTGTAACGACTATTTCCAACGATGTAATTACATTACATATCTGTAACATTTTAATTATCTGCTTTAAATGGCTACTGTCGAAAAAGGCACTTGTGGTCATCGTATTTGGTAGTGAAAGTTGAGTGTCAATAAATTACAAAGACACTTATTTTATATCAATGGTATTTGTGTATGAGCATATATTTTCAGATTTAAGATATGAACAAGTAAAAACTTCGTTAAATTTGTACATTTTATAAATTCCACATTATTTAAGTCGATCGGGACTTTTATAGGGGAACAATATTATTACATTATGTGGTTATTTCATGATTTAAAAAAAAAAATTGTTCCAAATTACAAAACTCAGGTTGGAAAATTGGGGAAAGAACCTCAACGACGGGTCCGACTATATGATACCCTTCGCCCCTTTGGGTATATTTAACAGATGAATCCTAACAGACGTCGCATTTTTAAAGGACCAGTAAAAAAAAATTGGATCAATAAACATGTCATTCTGCAACCGATACTAAACCTGAACCGATTTCAGGAAACTTAATACACATCATTCTAGACCTAATTCATTACGCTATGCCAAATTTCGTGCATATCGAAAGATATATAGGGATTTTGGTTGACCATTTACATTAAATCGGACGAAAATATATATGGGAGCTATATCTAAATCTGAACCGATTTTCAGGAAACTTAACACACATCATTCTAGATCTAATTCATTACGATGTGCCAAATTTTGTGCAAATCGAGAGATATGTAGGGACTTTGGTGTACCATTTACATTAGATCGGATGAACATATATATGGGAGCTATATCTACATCTGAACCGATTTTTTCAAAATAGCAATAAGGTTTGGCCCAATTTCAATAAGGTTGGGCCAAATAAGTGACCTATGCCAAATTTCATTCAAATCGGATCATAAATGCGACCTGTACTTTGTATACAGACGGATGGACGGACGGACATGCGTAAATCGACTCAGAAAGTGATTCTATGCATATTCTCAAAAGGAACCATGTGTCTATCTCGTTTCCTTTTGCCTGATACAAACAAATGCAGAAAGACATACCACAGTGTGGTGCAGGGTATAAAAAGGAGGTTATATAAGGATTGCCCCAAAAGAAGGTGAATATCGATAATTTTTTGTAGGAAAATTTGTTACCATATACGACTACAAACTACCAAATTTCAGCGAATTCGGTTGAAAATCGTGCTCAAGAACCCCAAAATAGCGAAAATTGGGGGTACCCTCATATGGGGGCTACCAGAAAAATTGACCTATATTTATAATTTTTAGTGGAGATATTTAGCACCCAATAAGAACCAAATGTACCAAATTTCAGCGAGTTCGGTTGAAAAACGCGCTCAAGAACCCCAAAATACCGACATTTGGGGGTACCCTTATATGGGGGCTACCAGAAAAAATGGACCTATATGTATAATTTGTTTGTGGAGAAATTGGGTACCCAATAGCAACTCAATGTACCAAATTTCAGCGAATTCGGTTGAAAAACGCGCTCAAGAACCCCAAAATACGTAAAATTGGGGTGTACCCTTATATGGGAGCTATGCCTAAACGTGGACCGATATATCCCATCTTCGAACGTGACCTGCCTGAAGACAAAAGACGACTCTGTGCAAAATTTTGGTGATCTATCTCAACTCGTTTAGACGCTAGAGTGACTTTGGTTGACCATTTACATTAAATCGGACGAAAATATATATGGGAGCTATATCTAAATCTGAACCGATTTTCAGGAAACTTAACACACATCTTTCTAGACCTAATTCATTACGATGTGCCAAATTTTGGGCAAATCGAGAGATATATAGGAACTTTGGTGTACCGTTTACATTAAATCAGATGAAAATATATATGGGAGCTATATATGAATCTGAACCGATTTTTCTCAATTTCAATAGGGTTCGTCCTTGGGCCAAATAAGTGACATATGCCAAATTTCATCCAAATCGGATCATAAATGCGACCTGTACTTTGTTCACAAAAATACATGGACGGACGGACAGGCGGACGGACGGACGGACAGACGGACATGCGTAAATCGACTCAGAAAGTGATTCTATGCATATTCTCAAAAGGAACCATGTGTCTATCTCGTTTCCCTTCCCCTGTTACAAACATATGCCCAAAGACATAATACCCTGTACCACAGTGTGGTGAAGGGTATAATTAAATTGGACATTTGTATAGGGTTTTTATACGCCAAGCATCCGATGTACCAAATTAGTCGAATATTTTGGAATCGAATATTTTGGACCGAAAACCATGCTGGAACATGGCAGGTCCAGAATAACGTGTTAATATGTTTTGTTTATTTATTGTAATATAACACATTTCAAGTTCATGTTATACATGGTGAAGCCCGAATACATATGACCGACATGTTACAATATTTAATATACACGAATTTCAGATCCAAATGTTTCTGAGCGACACTGTATATAGACAAGTTGTGGTTTAAGACATAAACTCGCTTGTAAGCAATATTTGGATTAGAAGTGTTCATGATGAAAATACGACAAAAATACATATAGCTAATGCTTATCCTTCAAACAATAAAGCAGACAACGTGCTGGTTTGGTTTTTGTTTTCTTTATAAAAAAAGTAGCGACAACAACGAAGATTGACAGTGGCGCCATTTCATATCAAAAACTTTTGGAATTTAAAATAATATAATTCTTTACCAAAGAAGAATGGGCTGTGTGCAATTGTTGTGAAACACAATCGTCTTTTGTTTTTGTTTTTGGTTTTTGATTCACATCTCATTGTTCAGCAAAAAACATCGTTGGTCTGAAAAAAGACATTCTTTTGTTGCTTTATTAGCGCTGTAGTGCTCAGCTTATGCAAATTGACGAAACGATAATTTATAAAAGAAGAACTGCAAAATTCAAGGTCCGCAATGCGACTAATAATAATATACTATTCTTGTTATGTTAAAAATATAAACATAATGTTAGTCGTATTGTACCACATTAAAACAGTAGTTCGACGCGACAACAACTTTAATAGTATGAAGAGGTTGTGAGAATACATCAACAAACTCAGAGATTATTTTTATCATTTAGTGACATTGCCTATATCTCTATAAAGGATGCTCATACATTTTCCTTCCTTAAATATTCATTTTGTTTCCCTACCATTATTTTAGAGTATTATCTATATATAATCTGCGGATTGTACTTATGTGGTCATTTCTAACAAAAGTGTATCTTTTCGTTTAAGTAAGGTAATAAGGAAAAGTCGGACGGGACGGACTATGTGAAGGTATGTTGCTGCAGAACTGTGTAAAATTTTGCTTATTTGGTACACAACTTCCTTGAAATCGACCGAAATTATTTCTACACCAATTTCAACAAAACTGAAAAAGCTCATGCAATATTTTGTCACAACAGGAGAATCGTTGGATAATTGGTAAACCGTATAGCCAGCAACGTACATAGGATTTCATTTCTGGAGGGGCCCGGTAGTACAAAATGAAAAAATTTGCTGTTGCAAACAAAAATTTACGGTAAAAAAAATCATTTGGGGGGGGCGTTCCCCCCGAGGCCGCCCCTGCGTACGTCCCTGATGGGAGCTATATTTGAATCTAAAACGATTTCAATAAGACTCAATACAAATCATTCTAGGTTCAATTATCAACGCTGAGCAAAATTTCGTCGCAAATAAATTCCAACGAAAATATATTTGGGAGCTATATGTAAATCTGAACCGACTTTAACGAAACCTGCCACAGATTAATTTATATTAAATTCAGTACATTGTACAAATTTTTGGTCGTAGTGACAAGTTACATAAAATCGGAAGAAAAGACATATGTGAGCTATATCTTAATTTAAACCGATAATATAGGGATTTTGGTACACCATTTACCTTAAATGGCAAATAACAAATTTTTTTTTTAATTCCATAAAAATGTTTTTTAAAAATTTGTTTGTGAGCATATTCATGATTTTTGGTACATAGGTTAAGGAAAATATGCTGATCCAAAATCTGTTCATGTTCACAAATTCGGATGCTGCGCACAAAAGTTATAGCGGTTTTAAATCGTGTATTTCAAATATAAATTAAATTAATACCTATTTATTAGTGGGGAATGTATGGCATTGTCCGCCGAGGGGTAAGGCAGGGAAGACTATAGTTTCGGATCTCGCCACTGATCCTCATCAGTTCCCTTAGTTTTTTTGTTGGGATATTCTCCCCAGAAGCTATTAATAGCTTCTTTACAAAAAACCTTTCAAACCCAAATGTCTCTTGTGACAATTCGAAGTTCTTACGTTACCAGCGATACGACCCCAATGAGAAGTTCGTTTCGTTGGCGCCTGACTTCGTGACTTTTGCAAAAACAAAATACAAATGGTATCCCAAATAACCCGCCAACACTACTGAAGTTGTAGACGAGGCACGGTCATACTGTTTGGTTTATTGCTTTAACTAGCAATACCAACAACAACGTTATGTGCATTCGTCACAAAGTGACGACACATAGCAGTGGGAAATGTATTGTAGTTGTCTGTAAATGCCTTGTTGACCACGAAGTCAGGCGCCAACGAAACGAACTTCTCATTGGGGTCGTATCGCTGGTAATGTAAGAACTTCGAATTATCACAAGAGACATTTGGGTTTGAAAGGTTTTTTGTAAAGAAGCTATTAATAGCTTCTGGGAGAATATCCCAACAAAAAACTAAGGGAACTGATGAGGATCAGTGGCGAGATCCGAAACTATAGTCTTCCCTGCCTTACCCCTCGGCGGACAATGCCATACATTCCCCACTAATAAATAGTTGTTTTTTATAAAAACAACAAACTGGGATTAAGCCTGACTATTTTGCAAAAACAAAATACAAATGGTATCCCAAATAACCCGCCAACACTACTTAAAATAATACCTATTTGTTGTAATTCGCGAATTTCTTCACAAATGGTTAAACACATTTGTTTTCTTTTCAGTACTAGTCAAATCACATTGAAGTACGGTTTAATAGTCACGAAAAAACAAATAAAAGCTTGAAAATATCTTAAAATAAACTAATTTTTGAATTGCCACATTTTTGATTGTTATACCCTTCACCACACTGTGGTACAGGCGTAATATTTGTAACAGACAAAAGGAATCGAGATAGACCCATGGTTCCTTTTGAGAATATGCATAGAATCACATTCTGAGTCGATTTATGCATGTCTGTCCGTCCGTCTGTTGATGTTAAATTGTAAACAAAGTACAGGTCGCATTTATAATCCGATTTGGCTGAAATTTGGTACAGCTCATTTATTTGGACCAAGGACGAACCCCATTGAAATTGGGAAAAATCGGTTCAGATTTAGATATAGCTCCCATATATATTTTCATCCGATTTACGGACTTTAGACCCTGCAAATCATTCGATTTGCACGAATTTTTGCATAGCGTACTGAATTAAGTCTAGAATGATGTGTGCCAAGTTTCGTGAAAATCGGTTCAGATTTAGATATAGCTCCCATATATAGTTTCGCCCGATTTTTGGTAAATGGTGCACCAAACTCCCTAAAAATCATTCGATTTGCATAGCGTAAATTAAGTCTAGTAAGACGTGTGCTAAGTTTTGTAAAAATCGGTTCAGATTTAGATATAGCTCCCATGTATAGTTCGCCCGATTTTAGGTAAATGGTGAACTAAAGATCCATAGCTAGGTCGATTGACACAACGTACTGAAGTTAATATAAATTAATCTCTGATAAGTTTCCTTGAAATCGGTTCAGATATAGATATAGCATAGCTTCTATATATAATTTCGACTTATTCATTTTAATTGTACACCAAATAATCAATGAGTGTCTGATTGAGATGAAACTATAAACAGTGCAGCATACCGAATAGCGGGTGTCAAGTTTGCTTTAAATCGGTTTACAAAATTTAGTATATGTTGCAGAATCACATGTGTAGAGATTGATGTTAGTCGGTTCAGATATAGATAAAGATCACATATTGAATATACCCATAGTGGTGAAGGGTATCAATAGTCGGCCCTGTCCGACTTTACTGGTTTGGTATGGTTAAGATAATACGGTTTAGTCTAGATCTTCTACAACACGTGACGATTTCTTCTACAAACTCTTTTAGATCATTGTTAAATATCGGTAGATTCCTCTGTTAAGAGTTTTGATTTTAAAAATGACCAAATATGACCAAAAAATGACCAAAAATTGCAGTTACAGAATATGAAAATGATCAACATTAAAAGCATACAGTTCGCGTATTATTTGAAATCAGTTGATGCGCATGCGGTTTTCGTATAAACTGTATAAATCTCTTCCAATAATTGTGAATTCGATGTTTAATTTAGCGGTCAAAGTGTGCTGCTCGATGCACTTTACTATGCAAAAACCCTAAAAATGCCTAAAAATCACGCAAGGTGCATACGATTTTTATGCGCATCCGATTTTAGTAATCTCCTATGAAAATACACAAAAGGACACCTATTTTAAAAGGATCGGTTAAGAACCGCGGATGTGCCTCCACAATCGATTTTGAATAAAATACGCAAATTATTCGCGTATCGATATATTTTTGACCTATTTTTACACAGATTCGCGAATATGATAACACAAGAATGAATGTATGTGAAATCAATTCGAAGAAAAACTCGATTATATACGCGAATTTATCAAAATAAGTTTTTGCAGTTTTTCCCACATTCAAGGTACCTATATCCGCCGTTTTATTGGACGGAATTTAACATGGATGGGCTCATCAGATCCGGCATGTAAAAAAACTAAAATCACGTGGGGTTCCACGGAATTTTAATGGATTTTCTTAATTTTAGACTCAAAAAATATCTTTTTAATAACAATTTACGCACCAAATTTTCGTCTTTGGAGCCCAATTGCAAAGAAGCTACGGTGAGCACATTCATGAGATATACACTAAACGAAGCAAAGTCACGAGTTCTACAATCTTATAATTAGTTTAGTCCATTATCTGTATGCGCATCCTAATTATAAGAAAAATTCCAAAAACACTGAAAATCCGGCTTCAAAATGCCAGCATCCTTTTTGGGTGGATATAGTGATTATATCGAAAAATCATACATTAGAATCATATTGTCCATGGCGTATTTTGCAACTTAGTCACTGATCACATGTGCGTGCGTTGTGTAGTTTAGCCACAAATCAGGAACGAACACAAAATAACTCGTTGGCTTCAACACATTTTCACCCATTTTTTTACATTACCACCATCACAGCTTCCACAAAACTTATTATTTATTATCAATATTTTAAGATTTTGACAAGAACACTTCATTTTATAGAAATGAATTTAAATTTTATGCAATATGTTCCTATTTCGCGAGTTATAACCTTGCAAACCTCAGTTTCAAGGAATTTAAAAGATTTTTGTAATTTCCCATATGGGAGCAATATCTAAATCTGAAAAGATTTTCAGGAAACTTTATGCACATCATTCTCGACTCAATTAAATAGGCTATGCCAAATTTCGTGCAAATCGAAAGATATTATTTACTTTGTTTACAATTTAACATGGACAGGCCGACGGGCAGACGGATGGATGGACATGCATAAATCTTTTTCCCGAACCTAATTTATATGGTAGGTATATCTAAATCTGAACTGATTTTCTCTAATTTCAGTAGGGCCAAATAAACGACTTGTGGCAAATTTTATCTAAATCGGGACAAAAATGTGACCTACACTTCTTCACAAGAATACATGGACAGACGGAGGCGTTCTTACAGTTTTTTTCTTTCAAAGAACTGAATTTCCATCCAAAACACAAGATTTAATTTCAATCTATGGATTGGATGTTTGGAATGAAGAGGGAAAAACAGGAATTTCTTTTTTGTGCCTACCTTTCAACAACATTTTGTTCTCTTTCTACGACATTTTAATTGTTGACCAGTGGACACAAATACGTTCTTAACGTAAAAATTTGTATTTTCATTTTACGTTTACTATTTGTGTCCGACGTTCAACGTTTTTCCATTACGATTTTTTTCTGAATGAATGACCGAATGGAACAAACTAAGGAAATCACTTCCTGTTCGGTGTAGAAGGCTTGCAAATTTGTGTAAATTGTATTTGTAGGCAATGTGCATATCCTTACAATTTCGTCTACATTCCTTTGAATGAACCACAAAAAAAGAAGCAAATGGCGAATGCTCAAACCTACAGAGGAATAGCCTTCGTTGCGGGTAGAAAGAATTTTATTTTTTGGTGGGTGGTGGTAACTCCATTCATTCGCAGTAGCATGTTACTACCATTGACATTCTATCTGTCTTAGTTGATATTCGTCTCTGTCAGAATAAAATTGTAGGCTTCATGGCAATTTAAATTCCCAGAACGTGTTTATTTGCCATTCTCTGTATGAAGATTTAAAGGTTAATTGAATTACTGTTTTGTTTTGTAAATAACGGCGTTGAACAGCTTTCCTTGTGGCATTGTAGCGGATCCTTTTCCTCTGGGCAATTTGAATACGAAATTGTTTCGTTGTGGTTTTTTTTAACATTTTTTATGGTCTGGTGAACAAGTTTTGAACTGTAAGTTCGACGTTGACACAGTGGTATATTATTATATGAATATTTGTTGCTCAATGTCGCAGGCCTTCAAAATTTTCCTATATGTCCTCAGTAAGATTTTTTATATATGGTACACCAAACACCCAATGATGTAAATGATGCACAAAACTTCCCATGTTTGTCCGATTGAGACGATACATTACTCAGTAAATTCCCTTGTTAAGATTTTAGGTTGTGCACCAAAGACTTGCACGTTTTGTAAATTGTCACGAAGTTTTGCAAACGTACCGAATTGAATTTTGTACTATTCGGTTCAGATTTCATTTGCAAAATATTCCCGGACGAAGGCATCGCAATCCGAATGTCCGCCACTGTGTAACTACCGGTCATTACCACACTTATTGTTCGACTGCTGTTGTTGTTGTTGTTTAAACTCTGAACTTTTGATTTTTATAATGTTTTAATTTTGTCCGGTTGAAAGGGTGTATAAGTATTTTGCTCATTTTGCTCTTAGGTTTCGTTGCATGCTGCCATTTTACCCTCATGAAATTGTTTGTTAACATTATTGAACCACAAAGAATGTCTGCAAAATTCTATCAAGTGTTTATATTCGATAAATAAATGTTATTGAAATGCCATGAAACATATTCAAACACTTGTTGTTAAAATAAAAACAAAAAATATTTTTTTGTAGCACTCACCAACGACTAGAACAATGAAATTTTAGTATAGAGTTTGAAATATTTTAATGGAAAATAAAATGCAGGAGAATAAATATTTAAATACACATTATTATAGTAAACACATTTACATTGTTCTTTAATTCGGAGAATTCTGACATTGCCGGTGGATGATAACTTATACATAAAACAAAAATAAAATAAAACAAGTGGAAAAGCGTTAAGTTCGGCCGGGCCGAACTTTGGATATCCTCCACCATAGATATACTGACAGGTACTTGAAATGAAAAAGTTGACCTATACCGTCATTTCTAAAAAGGGATTATGAAAACCATAATACAAATTTCAGAAATTTTTAATGGATAATTATACCCTCAGCCTTATGGCTAATGAGGGTGTATACAATTTAACACGGTGAAAATCAAAATCAAATTCAAAGATGGGGAATATCGGTCCACTCCTTCTGGAACCTCCACACAGGGGCTAGGTCTAAATGCGGCTATAGTTCATTACCGAACCTTACGTTCTAATTTTTTATCTCGCTATTCACCGGTGGAGAAATGATTACAACAGAGTCTTAGAACCAAACTCAAAACGCGGAACAAATCAGATATCTATTTTCATATAAAAAAGGGGATTATATGAGGACTACCCCAAAAAGGGGACGAATATTAATAATTTTTAGATTTGTTACCATATACGACTACAAAATACCAAATTGCAGGAAATTCTGCCGAAAAACGCGCTCAAGAACCCCAAAATACCGAAAATGGGGGGTACCCTTATATGGGAGCTATCCGAAAAAATTGACCTATATTCAATTGACCGAAAATTGAGGGGTACCGTTATATGGGGGGTACCAGAAAAAATTTACCTATATTTATAATTTTTAGTAGGGAGATTTGGTACCCAATAAGAACTCGAAGTACCAAATTACAGCTCATTCGGTCGAAAAATGCGACCAAAACACCCTAAATACTGAAATATGGGGGTAACCTTATAGGGGTGCTATTCCAAAAAAATGGACCGATATTTATAATTTTTAGTGGGGAGATTTGCTACCCAATAAGAACTCAAAGTACCAAATTTCAGCGAATTCGGTTTAAAAATGCGCTCAAGAACCCCAAAATACCGAAAATGGAGGATACCCTTATACGGGGGCTATCGCAAAAATGGACCTATATTTATAATTTTTAGTGGGGATATTTACTACCCAATAAGAACTCAAAGTACCAAATTTAAGCGAATTCGGTTGAAAAACACGCTCAAGAACCTCAAAATACCGAAAATTGGGGGATACCCTTATATATATATATATATATATATATATGGGCCATGTCTGCATTTCTAAACCAGTAAGGGAAGTAGTAAAGTCTTACGGGTCGACTATATGAAACCCTTCACCACTTTGGCTATATTCAACACATGAGTCCTAACATAGGCCGCATTTTTGAAGAACAATTAAAATGAAATTGGATCCATAAACATGTCATTCTGCAACACATACTAAATTTTTAATTTGGTCAGATACTGGGTTGCTTCTTACAATGCGACAAAATTATGTCAACCAATTTAAAGCAAATGTCATTCGGACAACCGTTGATTATTTGGATAAATATCTGATAAACATAAGGACGAATATATATATATATATATATATATAAGCTATATTGAAATCTAAACCGATTTCATCGAAATTTGTCACAGGTAAGGTTTCAGTATGTTTTGTGCATATCGGTCATTTACATAAAATCGGGAGAAAACATATATGGTGGTTCTATCCAAATTTCCACATGCTACGTTATATTAACTTCAGTACTTTGTGTAAAATTTAGTGTCAATCGGCCTAGCTTTGGGTCTTTGGTGTATCATTTACGTAAAATCGTACAAATCTATATATGGGAGCGATATCTAAATTTGTACGGATCCCAACAAACTTGGCAAACGTTAGGCAATACTAACTTCAGTACGTTGTGCAAAATTTGGTACCAAACGACCTAACTTTGGGTCTTTTGTCCACCTTTATATATGAGCTATATCTAAATCTGAACCGATTTCAACAAAACTTGTCTCACGTTAATTATAGTATCTTCAGTAAGTTGTGCAAAATGTGGTGCCAATCAGACTCACTTTGGGAAGTTTGGTTCAGAATTTATATATAACTTCTAGGTTATACTAACTTCAGTACGTAGTTCAAAATTGTGTGCCAATCGGATGAACTTTGGGCCTTTAGTGCACAATTTACATAAACTCGGACGAAAATTTATATAGGAGCTTTGTCTAAATTTGAACCGATTTTCACGAAACTTATAACATATCACTCAAGACTCAATTCAAATCGAAAGATATATTGAGGGTTCTGGTGCTCCTTTTTATCTTAAATCGGACTAAACTATATACGGGAGCTGTATCTAAGTCTGAACCGATTTTCACAAAACTTAGCATACATCATTTTGGACCTAATTCAGAACACTATGCCAAATTTCGTACAAATCGAATGATAAATAGAGACGTTGATGACCCTTTTACCTTAAATCGGACGAAACTATATACGGTAGCAATATCTACGTCTACACCAATTTTCCCGAAACTCACCACTCATCATTCTAAACTCAATTCAGTACGCTATGCCAAATTTCGTGCAAATCGAAGGATATATAGGGATTTTGGCGCACCATTTACCTTAAATCGGACGAAAATATTTATATGGAAGCTATATCCAAATCTGAACTGAATTCAACGAAACTTGTCACATGTTAGACTTTACCAAAATATGAAAGGAAGGTGGGGTACCTTATGATGGATATAAAGAAAATATCAATATCGATCTTATGTAGTTTGGGGATTTTCGACACGTTTCTCAACTAAATTGGATTTTGAATGATATTTTGGGTTCTCCACACAACATTTTATATATATTGTTCTGTATTATATCTTTGAGGGATTACTTTGATGTGGACAATATAGTTATTGATGAATAAATAAATCATTTTTGAATAAAAAATCTATTTTTTGATCAGACCTCGTACAAGTTGCTGAACTCGGAATAATATGTTGTATTGTATTGGAAACGCAATTATATCATAAATTATTTGCCGCCTTTGCCGCAAGAAACACCTTTGCTTGGCAACCCTAATTCCCAAACAACATGTGTTGAGCTTAACGAAAGCGTAGGCACATTCAAATGCAAAAAAATACTACTACGAAGAAAGACAATATAACAATGTCTGATCAACAGAAGAGGCGAGCAGCATGTCAAAATTTTCTTCAAATAAAAAAGCTGTATATTATTAACAGATTGTGGAACAAGTTGAAACAAACAGCGTTATAATTGAATTTTATTAACCTATTGTGGAACAATTTAAAACTGAAACACTGGAACAGACTCGTTATAATTGAAGTATTGTATTTTGTGCATTAGTGAACTGCATTGACTGTCCTCTCTCAGAAATAAACAACAAACCAAATCGGAATGCACATGTTTAGCACACACTCCTTCACACAAAACGCGTACATTAAATATGAGCATTTTAATTCTCAGCAGATTTTGCTCTCACTATTGTATTTTTGTGGGAGCAGATATGTGGTACTCAATAAATAAACTATTGTTTCTTGCAGGCTATCTGGCAGTATTGGTCGCAAATCCTAAATCCCCACACCAAACATAGTGTTCCATTTCCATACCGTAGCATTCCCTTGTTGTTGAGACACCCAACATTATTGCAGGTGTGTGTGTGTGTAACAAAGTCATTATTCACAACATTGCCGGCTGTTGTTAGATTTCTTTTTGTTGTTGTTGGAGATGTTTGCATCGTTACTGTTGCTGCAACGTGTTTTGTCCGAACAACATAAAACAATACTTTCTTTCTTCTCATGTACAATTCATTCTCCCGCTATTTACCATCATGTTGTATCTGTTGATGGTTCCTTCGCTTCCGATGTGTTGTTACGTTATATTGGTTGTTTGACTGGTTGCGTCGTTGTCTAGCAGCGTTGACTCGTTGTTGATGGTTTAGTTGAACTTCTGCAACATATGTGGACGGACGCGTTTTAACGGTGGCAACCACGTTTACAAAAACGAGAATTTATTTTGTCCAAAATTGGCTAAGATGTGAAGTGATTTAATAAAGAAAATAAATAAAAAGGAAACGGAGAATGATCATCATTGTCGTGTGATAAGAGAGAATTGTAAAAGGTACAACTAATATTATGTGTGTTATTTCTCGGCATGGTGTGTTAAAATTGTTTAAATGATTAGAAATTACAATAAATTATGACAAAAATTAAAATTTAATACATTTTTGGTAACAACAAAGGTCATAATGATACAAAATCATTGAATTCAAAAAATAAAATATAAATAAAAATTAAAATATTGGTGGTGATTACAAATGGATTCATAAAAATAATGAAAAACCAGTAAGGAAAGTTGAAAAGTCGGACGGGCCAACTTCAGAAAAAATCGGTCAGATTTAGATATAGCTACCATATATTTGTATACCCATACCCACACTGTGGTACAGTGTATTATGTTTCTGTGCATATGTTTGTAACAGGCAAAAGGAATCGAGATAGACCCATGGTTTCTTTTGAGAATATGCATAAAATCACTTTCTGAGTCGATTTATGAATATCTGTCCGTCTGTTCGTCCATCCATCTCTTGATGTTGAATTGTATACAAAGTACAGGTAGCAATTAAATCCGAATCGGATTAAATTCGGCACAGCTCATTCATTTGGCACAAGGACGAACCCTATTGAATTTGGAAAAATCGGTTCAGATTTAGATACAGCTCCCATATATATTTTCGTCCGATTTAAGGTAATAGGTGCACCAAACTCCCTATATATCTTTCGATGTGCACGTATAGCCTACTGAATTAAGTCTAGAATTATGTGTGCTAAGTTTCGTGAAGATCGGTTCTGATTTAGATATAGCATCCATATATAGTTTCGCCCTATTTTAGGTAATGGTCCACATTATAATTTGTAAAAACGATAGAGGCCACAGTTATGGACCAATCTTCACGAAATTTTGCATTTAGGATGGGTTTTGGCCAATGAAGACCCCTATTGTTTTTGGAAAAGGTGGGTTAATATTTAGTGGATGAAATGGACCAAAAACTTTATTTTTGTCGGTTTTTCTGGTCGCTCCAGAAGCCGCAAACGCCGATTTTTTGCATGGAGAAGGGGATCGGGCCGGAGAATAAGCATGCATGTTTTGATAAAGATCGGTCAATATTTTTCGGGTCAAATGGACCCTGACTTTTGTGTGAAAAATGACAAAATTTGTATTCTATAGCGTATATATTTACTCCTGAAGGATATAGACCCGAGAAGTTGATAGTATATCCAAGAGGAGTGGTTAGCCTTTAAATTGTTACCAAATATAGTGATGTATCTACTCAGATGTGGGAGTTACACTCAAATATTTACAGGTGCTTACGTACTCAGATATTATTTTGTAACCAATTACCACATCAGAGGGCGGAAATATACCGCTGATCGCTTTGAAATTTTCCATGAACTTTCAGTTATGGTCAAGGACAACGCCTACAATTTTCGGTGATGATCAGATTAAACTTTTGGGATGAAATGGACCGAAAACTTAATTTTTTGTGTGTTTTCGAGTCGAATTTAGTCCGAACATCACAACACAACCCACCGTGAAGGGAATCTGAACAAGAAGGGCTGTACTGAATATTCGAAAATGTAAGGAAGAGGTGCTGTTGAGCTCTAATCGGGCAAGAGGGGGCAATTATTACGAAATACTACCCAGACTCGGAATAAACATCCGCAGAAAGTTAGAGTTCCATGGTAGTTGTGTAGGGTATCGTATGGTCGGCCCGTCCGACTATACTGCTCCGCTCACTGGTTTTAATATAGCTCCCATATATACTTTCGTCCGATTTTATGTAAATGGTGCAAATAAAAATTTCGCATAGCGTACTGAATTGAGTCTAGAATGATGCGTGCTAAGTTTCTTGAAAATCGGATGTCTGATTGAGATTAACTTTTTAACAGTGCGGCATACCGAATAGCGTGTATCAAGTTTGGTATAAATCGATTTCCATACTATGTAAAAAAACATTTGCTAATATTTAACGCATTGCGACAACGGTTAAAAACATTCTACCGACGTTCATAATTATTAGATGGCATCGGAATCTTAACAATACATTCCGCAGTTGGATTTTTATATTTTCACCACCAAGGCAAAATGAAATGAGGTAGACCCATGTTTACTTTTGAGAATAAGCATAGAATCGCTTTGATTTATGCATATCGATTTATACATGTCCGTCCGTCTATCCATGTATTCTTGTGAACAAAGTTCAGGTCATATTTACGATCCGATTTGGATGAAAATTTCACGAACCATATTGACATATATACACACCGTTTCATATTTATATATAGCTCCCATACATTGGTTTGCCCGATTCCGCAATAGTTCACCCAAATCGTACTGAATTGAATTTACAAAGTGTGTCAAGTTTGCTTAAAATCGGTTCCGATTCCAGATATAGCTGTTATATCTAACTTCGTCATCTTGAAATTGATCCATTCTTAAGATTTACTTCAAATTATGATGAACAGCGTACAATGAAAGAATACGTTTCGTATTTGTTTAATATAGTTGGCATTACTTTATAGACTCAGTCTCTCGCTCAAGCAAAATTTGGTCGACTCGTAGAATAATACACGGATTGTACTTTTCAATTGTGTATTAGTATATTTAGTCCATTAACCACAAACCTTTAGTACTCCCACAGAAAAATTTGGACATTCTACGCTATCTAAGGGTCATTTTCGACCTTTGGGCGAAACGTTATCAAAAACTAACAATTTAGATAGCCTTTTTGTAGTCTAGATAGATTTTAATTTAAAGACCATTACAAGGGGAGGCTAAAAAAAGGCTACAAAACAAGGTTCTTGGTTTATTTCAACTATTGTTTTCGTTCCCCGAAGCGATTTCAAACCCAATCGGCTAAGTTTAGCAGCAAAATATTTCTACTGAAAAAATAAAATAAAAAAATAAAAAATTCTACCATAGAGACCTTCAACATGTGTTGGCATGGTTTTATATCTAAAGAAAAATGAGATTTGCTTTCGTTTTTGTTTTTTCATTTTTCTGCTGTCTTCCACAATGTATAGGAGAAGAATAACAACAAAGGTTTCCCTAAATTCACTTTTTATCAATGTATCTGACGTTGTGCATAAATGTGTGAAGGATGTTTTGAAAAGGTCACAGGATGTGTTATACGGAAAAAGTTTTTTATGAGGAAATTCAATTGTTTGTGTAGGAGCGAATGAAAAATAAAACTCAAATTGTTTTGAACACATTTCGTCAATGAAGTAAAAAACGGAAATTCCCTTATTGCTTTAAGGGAACCCCCCCATTACCGATTTTAATTTTTCAACATTTTCAATGGGCTGGTAAATCAATATCAATGCTTGTTAAGGTTTGTAACTTTACACATATATAATTGAAGATTTTAAATAGAAGAAAAATAATTTACAAAAAATTTTTGTTGTTGTTTTGTTGTTGTTTTTTGTAATTAAAGAAAAGTCCTTATTTTTGATGGCGGGCATGATAACTCCTCACTGGAACATCGGAATCCGAAAATTCCAACGGTGTTAGAAAGAGTACATGTCTGGCTCTCGTATGAAATAGGATTATTGACTTCGCTCTAAAATTAACAAAATGGTGGACCTTAGAAAATTTTTTTTTGGAAAATCGCCAATTTTTTACCAAAACCAAAGTTAAAAAATAAGGAAGATATTCACCGATTGGCTTTATCCTAGTTCATACGATAGCTATACACTTACAGAGAAACGTTGCAAAATTTGGAACCGATTGGATTATTGGTTTTTGAGTTATCGTGCCCGCCATTCGCAAAAAAATGTTTAGACAAAAACGCGTTTAAAGTTTGAGAAGCCCTTCAGCCGTCACTTGATGCTGGCACAATAAATCGGCTATATCTTCTAGAGTTCTTGAGATTTTCATTTGAAATTTTGTAGGGACATTCTTTAATTAGTGTAGATTCGAATTATATAAACAAAATTTTTGACCCCGAGAATGGGGGGTTCCCTTAAATGATTTCTTAAAAGTATAATATTATGGTTGTACAACACTTATAGAAAATATTTTTATAATGGTTTTATTAAAATAAACTTGTTCGAATTTACAGATTGATTGCTGTATGAGGCGTTCAAACTACGATGCTATGGTTTTTCTAATATTTTTTGCCGACACTATGATGTTTGGTATTTGATGCAGTATTTTGGGGATTTTGGGCGCCAAATCGGATATAATACAACATTTGCTGTGGTACACTGTGGTACAGGGTATTATTGCTTTGTGCATATGTTTGTAACATACAAAAGGATACGAGATAGACTCATAGTTCCTTTTGAGAATATGAATAGAATCACTTTCTGAGTCGACAGGTCATATTTATAATTTCATTTGTATGGAAATTTGTACAGCTCATTTAGTTGGCCTAAGAACGAACCCCATTTAATTTTCCCATATTCATTTTCGTCTGATTTAATATAAATGGTGCACCAAACTCCCTTTATATCTTTCGATTCGCAAGAAATTTGGTACAGGGTACTGAATTGATTTTAGAATAATGTGCGATGAATTTATTTAAAAATATGAAAAAATAAGTAAACCGTCGTTAAGTTCGACAGGGGAGTGAGGATTTTTATGTTATGCCATGGTAAATAAATGAAATGAAATAAAATGAAATAACAAGTGAAAAAGCGTTAAGCTCGGCCGGGCCGAACTTTGGATACCCTCCACCATAGATATACTGACAGGTACTTGAAATGAAAATATAGTGAAAATATGAAAAGTGGACCTATATCGACATTTCTACAAACCGAATATGTAAACCATAATGTAAAATATAAAACAAATTTGAGAAATTTTTAATGGTTAATATAGCCTCAGCTTTATGGGTGAGGAGGGTGTATACACTTTGACACAGTTAAATGGTTTTAGACCCCATGTTTCTTTGGACCAAATTTGTTTCAGAAAAAATTACTTCTTCCAACCTTAGTTCAAGTTCGAAGATGGGGAATATCGGCCCACTTCTTCTGGTACCTCTTCTGGAGCTAGGCTTAAATGCGGGTTCTAGTTTATATATGGTTTATTATCGAACCTTACGTTCTATTTTTTATCTCGATATCCTACGCAGGAGACATGATTACAACAGAGCGTTAGAACCAAACCCAAAAAACGGAATAAATCAGATAACTATTTTAATATAAACAAGTGAAAAAGCGTTAAGTTCGGCCGGGCGAACTTTGGATACCCTCCACCATAGTTATACTGACAGATACATGCAATGAAAATATAGGGAACATACCAAAAAGTATGCATATACCGATAATTCTGCAAATCGATTTATGTAAACCAAATACAAATTTCAGCAATTTTAATGGGGATTTTCCCTAAAATTTGAAAGCTCCAAAAGTGGACTGATACTGATAACGCATGGTTGGGTATAAAATCCTCAAACTATTGTAATTTTAGATTACAAAGTTATATGAGGCTATGCCTAAAGGGGGACCAATATTGATTACATAGTGTAGGAAGTAGTGAATATTTGGGGATATCATTATATGAGGGGTATACTTAATTAATGACCGGTATATGCTAATTTTGAACCCAACATTTTAATTGTTTATGTTAATTCTTTCCTTCAGGAGGTATCACTATATTGAGGAGATGCCTAAATGTCAATTTTTTCGGGTAGCCCCCATATAAGGGTACCCCCCAATTTTCCGTATTTTAGGGTTCTTGAGCGCGGTTTTCAACCGAATTGGCTGAAATTTGGTACATTGGGTTCTTATTGGGTACAAAATTTCCCCGATATATTTCATTATTGTCTTGTTTGGGTTTTTTATCACAATATCTTTAAAAGGCGGAAACCTACAACTGATGGCTAAAACGTCTTTGTAGGGTAAAAATTGACTATTCCACGTAACGACTACCCAATCGTTGGGATTTGAACAAATCAGATAACTATTTTAATATAAAAAAGGGGGGTTATATGGGGACTACCCCTAAAAAGGGGTGAATATTAATAATTTTTGGTGGGGAGATTTGTTACCATATACGACTGCAAATTACCAAATTTCAGCGAATTCGGTTGAAAACCGCGCTCAAGAACCTCAAAATATCGAACATTGGGGGTATCCTTATATGGGGGCTACCCGAAAAAATGGACCTATATTTATAATTTTTTGTGGAGCGATTTGCTACGCAATAATAATTCAAATTACTAAATTACAGCCAATTCGGTGAAAAAATCCGGTCAACCCCCCCAAAAACTGAAAATTGTGAGGTACCCTCATATGGGGGCTATCAGAAAAAGTGGACCGATGTTTATAATTTTTAGTTTAGATATAAAGAATAAGAACCCATTGTTCCAAATTTCAGCGAATTTGGTTGAAAAACGTGTTCAAGAACTCCAAAATACCGAAAATTGGGGGATACCCTTATATGGGGGCTATCCGAAAAAATGGACATATATTTATAATTTTTGGTGGGAAGATTTGCTACCCAATAAAAACTCAAATTACCAAATTTCAGCGAATTCGGTTGAAAAACGAGATCAAGAACCTCAAAATACCGAAAATTGGGGGGTACCCTTATATGGGAGCTATGCCTAAACGTGGACCGATATATCCCATCTCATCATCATCGAACTTGACCTGACTGCAGACAGGCAAAATTTTGGCGATCTATCTCAATTCGTTTAGACGCTAGAGTGATTACAATAGACGTACAGACGGACATGCTTAGATCGTCATAGAATTTTACGCTGATCAAGAATATATACACTTTATAGGGTCGGAAATGATTATTTCGATGCGTTACAAACGGAAAAACAAAACTAATATACCCACCATACTATGGTGGAGGGTATAAAAATGATATCAAAACCAGAGCAATCTTAATTTTTTTTGCTGCCATTGCAATAGTCACGCCACAAAATCCAAAAGACCGGTTTACTTCTTGATGTACC
The DNA here is from genome assembly GCF_032173495.1 of Musca vetustissima. Taxonomy (NCBI): domain Eukaryota; kingdom Metazoa; phylum Arthropoda; class Insecta; order Diptera; family Muscidae; genus Musca; species Musca vetustissima. The sequence goes on from NW_026877613.1 coordinate 100,457, forward strand.
AAAGTAAATAATGAACCCAGAAAACAACATCCCCACGTAAAGTAACTCTCTGCTTAACTCAGCAGACATGACAACACATTGCATAGGTTTTAGCTAGCCCAACTCCCGAAACAGGAATTAGTCCCGTTTGTGTTGTTGTGGAAATCAACACTCAAAAATAAAACAAAACAGAAAAAGTAGAAAAATATAAACATAACTTTATTGTATATACCTTAAACTGGGAAAGCGCAAACTCTTTTTTGTTAATCCCATTCGGTTACAAAATCACAATTTTCTATATTGGACTATGACACCGTTTGTGAGATGCACTCTATTAGTGTCTTGCCTTACGGACAGACAACAAATTTATGATTAACCAATATTGAATTGAAATATATAAAAAGAAGTAAAAAAGTGTATATCGGTGTTGCCGAAAGATATATACCCCTGTCCATGGTTTGCGGAGGTCTTGAGAATTACAGACTTGTTAAATAAATATTGAAAATGTTTACCATTTGTGAGGGAGGTACCAGAAGTAGTGGACCGAAAATTACTGCTTTGGTTATCATTGGGTACCAAATTTCTCTGCCAAAAATTCTCAATATTTGTCCACTTTTTACGGTAATCCCTAATAATATGTTTGATAGATATAGCTCCTCCGCGTTCCTGCTTTCTGTGTGGAAAATGCTTTCGGGTTGAAAAATATTGTCGAATATACAAATAACACAGAAGAACAACCTCCCCATACGTCAAGTTTTTGAGTTATGGCGTGATGATTTTTTTAGTGTGACCCCGTTAGTCGTGCAAAAAATCTAGTTAACTGTTATGCAGGTTCGGTTAATTTGATTCCTAATAAGTTTCATTAAACGCAGAAGAATAATTATTAAATTTCTTGGTTCAGAAGAGTTCAACGTTTGCATCCCTCCTTCACTTATAAACTATAGTAATTTCTAAACATGTTAACGAATATTGAATGATTAAGAACAAAAGAATTGCTTTGTACCCAGTGCATTTCGTAAATATTTACAGCTGATTACATTTTAATTTTAATCACTTTTTCAATACGTCAGTCAGCCAACCCAGGCAATTAATTTCATCTGGAGCATTTTTCAATGCACTCCAATGAACACATACTTGCTGAACGTTGCTCTCATTTTATTTAGAATCAACAACAACATTTTTATATCCCCACCTACTATGTATTGAACTCTTCCAGTGAATGCGTAATCTGCATTGCAGTTTGCAACCAGGTCTGACAACTATTGATGGTCGAAGTGCATAAATTAGTTAATAACAAAAGTTGGGAAACTTTATAGTATTTCCTTGCATACAATGGTATATTTTGTTCCGATCGTGCTGCTGTACAAATTTATAATGACTTCATCAATAACAAATGGGATCAATTAATAAAGAAAGAAAATCTACAAATAAGAGCATTTAAATCTAAATTTAAATTCATTCACAAAAATCTAAAGTGAAGCGCCTTAGCCATTTCGTTGAGGGCATTTTCTGAATTATGTATCGATAAGACAATGCTGCAAAATTGAGCTCATGGTCTGATGAGTCAAAATGCCTTATGGGGGGCGAAAGTCCTTGTCAAGTATGTATATTAAAACCAGAAAGGATATGTTGGCAATATCCCAATTTTTTGAGTCATGACTAGGGTTTTTTTCATTCTCGGGAATTTAAAATTTGCTCCGGGTATGTATTCCGGATTTGGGACTTATTATAAGTTTTCCATATAAAAATAACAATAAAAATGTGAAAGGGTTAAAAAGTTAGAATTTGATGAAATTTGGTGTAGTGTATTATATAGTCGGCCCCGTTCGACTTTTGAACTTTCTTTACTGGTTTTCGTTGGAAATTTTTGTAACTTTTTGATCAAAGACCGAATTTCTTATTATTAGTCGTACTGATAAACCGCCAACAACTGCTTATTTCGAAATTAATTGCGACATTGTTTGTTCAGTCAAATTTGATATTAATAGAGGCTTCTTTCTTCAATTACATATTAATATATATTGGCTACTTCGTTAGCGAATGTGGAAAGCATTAAAAAACCAGTACCGACCATTATTAAAATTTTAGAACCTAAAAATGTTCTCTTAAATTTCGTATTTCCAAAACTACTCTAATAGAAACAGAAATCTAACTCTATTTGAAATTTTAGGGTTCTATCGGTTCACCTAAATCCAAATTGTATTGAATTTATGGAAATCTTATTACCCAATTTCAGGATTGTAGCTCTAAAGGTTAACTTTTAATCCAAATTGTACCAAATGTAGTGCCACTTTAGTAGACATTTCTTGAACTTCCTACATACCCCAATCCAACACCCCAACAGTATAACACCCCAACAAAATAATGATCTTAACTCCAAATTTCAGGATCCCACCAAATTTAGTACATATTAAGACGAATTTACTAAACTTTCTATAAAGCCCAATCTTACACACCAAAAGTGATCCTGATATAACATTTCAAGATTCCAGCTCTATCGGTTCACCCAAATCGACATTTGAAACCATTTAGTACAAATTTCCAAAACTCAATACAGCGGTTCATCCGAAATTTAAATTGTACCAAATTTAGTGCACATTAGTAGGAATTTCCAAAACTTTCTAAATAGCTCAATTTTACTCCCAACACCGATCCTAACATCACATTTCAAGATTCCAGCTCTATCCTTTCGCCCAAATTCAAATTGTACCAATTATGGTACGGTTTAGTACTTTTCGTACAGCTAAGTAAAAAATTTCCAAAACTACGTTCATATCCCAATCCCACTCTCCGACGGTAATGTTAATTTCAAATTTCAGAATCCACCTTCATTAGTACCTCCAATTAAAAATTTTACCAAATATAGTACCATATAGTACTATTCGTATACATGAGTACTCGCTTTCAAAACCACCTCGACCCCACTTTTCAACTTTAATTCGAATTCCAAATATTAAGTTTTTAGCCCTATCCATTTACATGCTACGAAATTGTATAAAATTTAGTACATTTTAGTACTTATCGGATATTTATAGTTCCAATGTCCAAAAAACCTTTGCTTTATTTATTCTATAATCGATCAGTGGCCCTCATTTCACATTTAAGAGTTCTAGCTCTACCGGTCCGCCAAATACAAATGGTAACACATTTAGTACTTTTCGTACCGTTCTAGTACGATTTTTCAAAAAACCCAGCCTTATCTTTCACTGTTGATAGGTAAAGCTGGGATTTTCCTTGTCATTTTGATTGTTGTAGCTCAACATTGTCATGTTTTACAGATGGGCTTTATAAAATATATTTATATTAGTATATATATATATATATAAATATACCCCCAAAATTTCGATATTTTGGGGTCTGTCTGTTGTAATCAGCGCGTTTTTCAAACCGAAGTCGCTGCAATTTGGTACATTGAGTTCTTATTGGGTTCCAAATATCACCACAAAAAATTATAAATATAAGTCCATTTTATTCTGGTAGATCCCATATAAGGGTACCCCCCCAAATTTCGGTATTTTGGGGTTCTTGAGCGCGTTTTGGGTTCTTATTGGGCACCAAACCGAAGTCGCTGCGATTTGGTACATTGAGTTCTTATTGGGCTCCAAATATCACCACAAAAAATTATAAATATAAGTCCATTTTATTCTGGTAGATCCCATATAAGGGTACCCCCCCAAATTTCGGTATTTTGGGGTTCTTGAGCGCGTTTTGGGTTCTTATTGGGCACCAAATATCTTTTATATTAAAATAGTTATCTGATTTGTTCCCCGTTCTTGGTTGGGTTCTAAGACTCTGTTGTAATTATTTCACCTGCGAGAACGTTGAACTATAGTCCACATTTAGGCCTAGCCCCCATATAATGATACCCACCGATTTTCGGTATTTTTAATATTTAGCGTAAAGAAATGTATTCTGATGTAAAAATGTTCATTTCGAAATAGAGCTATATCTGTTTTCAATTAGGCCAAAAAACCTGGTGATTGTCTTATATAACTGTAACCTCTTAATTACAGTATTTTGGAGATGTTCCACCCTACCATGCGTCGTCAATATCGGACCACTTTCTGGGGTTTTTAGGAAAAAAATTCATTAAAAATTGCAGAAATTTGTATTTGGTGTACATTGAATTTTCGGCATAGGTCCACTTTTGGGTATGTACCTTATGTTTTCGATGAGGGTATCCAAAGTTCGGCCCAGCCGAACTTAACGCTTTTTTCACTTGTTTAACCTTCACCACACTGTGGTGTAGGTTATTATGTCATTGTGCATATGTTTGTAACAGGCAAAAGGAAACGAGATAGACACATAGTTCCTTTTGAGAATATGCATGGAATCACTTTCTGAGTCGATTTATGCATGACAGTCTGTCCGTCCATGTATTTTTGTGAGCAGTGTACAGGTTCAATTTATTATCTGAATTGGATGAAATTTGGCACAGCCCAGTTGATTGGCCCAAGGATGAACCCTATTGAAATTGGAGAAAATCGGTTCAGATTTAGATATAGCACCCATATATATTTTCGTCCGATTTCACCTAAATTGGTACACCATTCTCTCCCAATATTAGGGCGAATTTCTGCACTACGTATAATATTGGAGCTACAATAACGCGTATTGGAGTTTTTAAAATATATTTATATATAAATATAACCCCTACATATTTTCGTCTGAGTTCATGCATTTTCTTCCACCGAGATGAAATTGTGGACTGCGGAATGTGCTGCAGAATACTAGATGGTGTATGCCACAGTTGCTCTATTATATCTTGATTTACATATAGATCTCTTACAAATTTTTGGTACATTTCATACAAATGACATGCAATTTTTCATGGATATTAGAATGGTATGTGTATGTTTTTTTTTTATTGGTTCAAATATCTATGTAGATCACACATTTACTTTCACCCGATTTAAATTATATGGTCCTCCAAAGATGCTAAATCTGTTCTATCAGTATATTGTATATATTATGACATGTGTGTGGATGGATTTTACTCGGCTCACATATAGATAAATTTCATATTAATGTTAAATTTCGTCCTATTTAATGTTATTGGTCCTTCAAAAATTGCAATGTCGGTTAGGATGCATCTCTTGAATATATCCAATATGGTGAATGGTATCACACAGTCGCCCCCGTCCGACTTTACTATTTCCTTACTTGTTTTTACCGGGTTTATGTTTTTAGCAAATGTTATTATTATTACTACCATTACTACACTTCCGACAGCAAGTAATATTTGTAATTGTTTTCGAAAATACTCAACGCCCCAACAATTTCAGTTTTATTACGTCCCATGTTTCTCCCGCCACCTTTCAAAAATTTACATTTTTATAAGTAACAACTTAAGTTTCTGTTGTTAACACTTTACTTCTTGTTTCCGACGACTACGTCGACTTCTTCTTAACTTCTATTGTTTGTATACCTGGCATCTTCATAAGTTTTTCGTTGTTAAATTTCACAACAAAACGATTGGATTTTTAGTTTCTTGGGATAATGCCAGGCGTAACTGCAATGGTTACTCTGAAACCACCCTGCATAAGTCGTTACTACTGTTCCAACATCAGAATTTACTGTAAATGTTGATTGTTGAAAATGTAATGCTGCTGCGGGTCTTAACGTTTTCCAAGGAACTTTTGAGTAAAGTGGCACTTAAATGTTGTTTGATTTCAATTAGTTTTTGTTGTATTTTCCGTTTTACAAGTGCATTTTAATACCCTCCGGCAGTTGTGGAGGGTATATTAATATGTTGTATTACCTCGAAATATTCACCGGAAGAAGCCGTGATCAAGGAAATATGTTAATATTTAAGTATATAATTATATTTTATTATATATAAATAGGCGGACACATATCTCAAACGATCTAGTTGTTCAAGATATAGAGGAGTTTGGACACCTCGAAATATTGGACTTAAAATATTGCAAGGTTTTACAAACATAAAATACCTCTGCAACTTAGTTAGGTTAGCTACCCATAACAACCCGTTCATATTATTGACCAGTGCATTCACGGAACGCCATTTTCATGTAACTAGTTTACGACAGTTACCGGGTTGCACACGATCCAACAATTATTAACTAACACTTATACGCCCAATCTCAAAATTGAAAACTAAACATGCTCTCTCTGTTAGATTGTCTATATCAAACACACTTTCATAATATTTAAATATCTGTTTTTTTTATCTTTTCAGATATGCTAGTGATTTGAAAACGTCGAAATTGTAGCAGAGAAGAAAAAATATATTGTATAAATGTCAGCAATTAAAATAAATTTAATTATTCAAACTACTGGAAGTGAGAATGAAAAAAATGTTATAACAAATTAAAGTAAAATAAATCAATTAATTGACAAAAGTGTAACGTGTCATCTAATGTCAACCTAACAAGGATTCAATAAATGAATGGAGAAAAAATAAAACGCAGCTCGGCAAGTGGATGGAGTATGACAAGTATGATGGAGTATGATCAGTTATAAAGGTAATGGAAGGTAGATGGACAATTTCCATTGATACTATAACTAAATATAACAATTGAAAAAGGCGTGAAGTTCGGTAAAAACGCATTTTAAGTTCTAGAGCAAGTGAGAAACCCTTACGTTCGGCCGTGCCGATCTTTGGATACCCTCCACCATATATATACTGCAGGTACCTGAAATTAAAAAAATAGGGAAAATACCAAAAAGTGGACCTATATCGACTTTTTTACAAGCCCATGTGGTAACCATAATATAAATTTCAAATAAGGAGGTACCGTTATATGGGGGCTACTGGAAAAATAAGACCTATATTTATACCCTTCACCACACTATGTTCTTTGTGCATATGTTTGTAACAGGCAAAATGAAACGAGATAGACACATGTTTTTTTTTGAGAATATTCATAGAATCACTTTCTGAGTCGGTTTACGGATGTCCGTCCGTCCATGTATTTTGTGAGCAAAGTACAGGTCGCATTTTTGATCCGATTTGGATGAAATTTGGCACAGTTCACATATTTGGCCCAAGGATAAACCCTATTGAAATTGGAAAAAATCGGTTCAGATTATAGCTCCCATGTATATTTTCGTCCGATTTTAGGTAAATAGTGCACCAAATTCCCTATATATCCATCGATTTGCACGAAATTTGGCACAGCGTACTGAATTAATTCTAGAACGATGTGTGTTAAATTCTGAATTAAAAATAGAACGACTTGTGTTAAATTTCCTGAAAATCGGTTCAGATTTAGATATAGCTCCCATATATATTTTCGTCCGCTTTAAGGTAAATGTTGTACCAAAGTCGCTATATATGTTTGGATTTGCATGAAATTTGGCACAACGTTCTGAATTAATTCTAGAACGATGTGTATATATATATATTTTTTTCGTCCGATTTTATGTTTATAGGGCACCAAAGTCCCTATATATCCTTCGATTTGCACGAAATTTGGCACAACGTACTGAATTAATTCTAGAACGATGTGTGTTAAATTTCATGAAAATCGGTAGCTCCCATATATATTTTCGTCCGATATTAGGTAAATAGTGCACCAAAGTCCCTATATCTGCTTCGATTCGCACGGAATTTGGCATACCATTCTGAATTAAGCCTAGAACGATGTGTATTAAAATTCGTGAAAATCAGATTTAGATATAGCGATTTTATGTAAATGGTGCACCAAAGTCCCTATATATCCTTCGATTTGCACGAAATTTGGATTTATAAGCAAATGAGGAGTTCAAAATGTGTGAAATATGTGTAACCTAACATGTGACAAGTTTCGATGAAATCGGTTTAGATTTCGATATTTTGCTTTAAATTTATTTACATAATTTTGTCCTATTGTAAGCAGCAACTCTATATCTGACCAAAATTTAGTATAGGTGGCGGAATGAAATGTTTAATTTAATGTTAATGTTCTATCTGTTGAATATACCCAAAGTGGTGAGGGGTATCATATAGTCGGCCCCGTCCCACTTTACTACTTTCCTTACTGTTTTTTGTGGAGACATTTACTACCCATTAAGAACCCAATGTACCTAATTTCAGCGAAGTCGAAAATTAGGGAGTAACGTTATATGGAAGCCATGACTAAACGTGGACCGATATATCCCATCTTCGAATTTTACCTGCCTGCAGACAAACCTATGCAAAATTTCAGCACCCTATCTCAATTCCTTCATCCATATGAAGAAGATAGCGTGATTACAACAGACGGACGGACATTGCTAGAACGTCTTAGGCTGACGTCAGAGTGCAAGCGAGAAGCGATGCGATACTACATGCTATAATAGTTCATGCTACTTCAATGCTATAGTATGTCAGAGTGAGTGCTATAGAGAGCAAAGCGTGTTGTTGGTTTACATCGCCTATTTCTGTTGTAAACTGGTGTTTATTGACTCAAGAAGGATTCAAAGGAAGAATTGTTCATATCGCAAAATATTTTCAAAGCTATTTTTAAAAGAAAATTCATGAAATTAACAAATATTTGCCCACCAGGGGGGCAGTTTTTTACTCCGTTTTTTACTCGAGTTTAATGGGCATGCTCAAAGGTGCCCCACCCATGGCATTTTACGGAAATTTATAATAACTTTTTTGTAATGAATACATATGAAAGAAATTACATTAGTTATGTTTGAAATGATTGTTGGAAAGCAAAACATTTGTTTGACGAAAGAAAACTATCACAGAATTCTTCCTGCGCCCTTAAATCGATTTTCCTTATTTTTTCCAAATTATTTTATTATTATTTAATTAAATCCCGACAGATTCATCCATGCCATTAAAATTCTATAAGATGCAAAAGAACGATGCCAAAAACCGATCAATAGTGGTAAATTAAAATAATAAACAAAGAAACACAAACTGAGCCAAAGCGAGCTCTTGCTATAAACCATTGAACAACACGCTTTATCGCTTGCACTCGCTTTGCCTCGCTTGTAGCGTAGCATCCACTCTGACAGCTTTTGCGCTATGCCATAAGAAAACACACGCAGAGGTTTATAGCGTCGTCTAGCGGCATATCATAGCATCGCTTCTCGCGCGCAGTCTGACGTCAGCCTTAGAATTTTACCCTGATTAAGAATATATATATACTTTATGGGGTAGGAAATGAATAACAAAATTAATATACCCTCCATACTATGGTGGAGGGTATAAAAACCCATTTTAAGTCTGATCGAACTTGGTTACGATTTAAATATAGATCACGTGTATAGTATCCTCCGATCCAAGATTTATTCTTTAGTTATTATGAGTTAATCTTTTGCCCAATTTTACTATGATATTGTCAATGGCCTTGAATACATGTTTAGACATTTAATTTAAACTCCATGTGTATGACCCCAACATTTGGCTTCAAGACAACCGAAGCTACAGGACATGTCAGAGATCATTTGATGTCCAACAAGTTTGTATAGACATCTAAATGACGGAAGAATATACAAAATTCGCCAATGACGAACATAGACTTAAAATTGCTTGACTACACACCAGCTAAACGCTCGGAAAGACTTTAGGTAAACAGAACACAGAGCCCCACACGGCATCAGCTTACATAAGAACAGTAGCATTTATCTCGCCCCTTTACTCTTTCTTCTTGCCACAATGCAACCTTCTTTGAAGGGTGGCATTGCAACAGAAGGATAAATGGGAAATGTACATACAACCATATGACTTTACAATGTTACGGCATAACCCTTTGAGGGTCAATGTTGTTGAAAGGCAACCAAATAATTTTTCCCTCATGGAGGTTCATCCCCGATGTTCGATATTTTGTTAATTTTGGGCACGTTTTTTAAACGCATTTGTTTCAATACGATATATTGTATTATAATCGGAACTGCATTTTAAAATTTAGACAGTTTGGACGTTTGCCTTCATTTGCGGCTGCAATTTAGTATTTCTGGTGCCCAGAGGCCCAGTGTTTATATAGAAGTTCACGCTTGTACCTTAGGAGCTCTCTCTCTCTAGATCATGAAGATCTCTCCCAGTGTGCTTGGGAGGATGATGGGGTTTTCGACTATAGCAATCGGTAACAGTTGTTTGAGTCGATGGAAGGGTAAGATCATCGTATTCTCATGATGATGGTCCATGGCTTTATAGAACATCAAAAAGTTATCCTTTTCAGGCACGAAATGCTTCCGGCCAATGATATAAGGACTTAGTTCCTTCTTCTCATTTTCTTGCATTTTCTTCTTGATGTTAAGTACTCGACTCCATCTTCTTCCAGTTACTTAAGATTTTCCATAAAAATTCCGATTGAGCCTTAAAATTTGCATGGCATAGCTTTCTTGATAATATCTGCAACATCTTTCGTAAACTGTAGTGGTACCTCCTCGGTTGGGAGGACTCTTCTATGATGTTGCACAATCCGCATAGTCATGTCACTTTCGGGGCGCTCTATAATTTTTTTCAGATAGTTACAACTACGTCGGTATAAATGACAGTCAGGTTCCGTGTTCCGGTCAAAATACGGCATTGCTTCAGGTTGTCTATCCATTTCTTCCTTTTATGCTTGCATTTCCTTAGATGCGTGTGACAAAACTACCAACAACATTTTTGTGATTTAATAATTATTTGGCATTCGTTTCATTTTTACGGTCTAGCAGAAATTATTATTTATTAAAATGTGAGCAACTCCCTGAGCTTCTGCAATCTCATTATAATCGTTAATTGAATGCTATTAATAATAAAAGTCCAAAATGTTTGCCGTCTGCCGGCATTGATGCCATTGTATTCCATGATGCATTAACAGACGTCATCAGAATAATCTATTGTGTTAAATTCAATTATTGTTTTCGTTATTTTCGCACTGTGAATAGTAAAATAATTCCCCTCAGGAATATAGAGTGAAAGCAGATTATACCAATCTGTTATGCTAATTATTTAAAAAGTTAAATTTATTTAATAGGGAATATTCTTGATATTGTGAACGAATTTTCAAACCAAAAATTAACACAAAACCAGTGAGCGGTGCAGTATAGTCGGGCGGGCGACCATACGATACCCTACACAACTACCACAGAACTCTATCTTCTTGCGGATTTTTATACCGAGCTTGGGTAATATTTCGTGATAGTTGCAACCTCTTTCCCGATTAGAGGTCAACAGCACCTCTCCCTTACACTTACATATTTTTCGAATATTACCAATATTACAGCCCTTCTAATTAGTCCACATTCCCTTCACAGAGGGTTGTGTTGTGATGTTCGGCTTATAGTTATGGCCAACTGAAAAAAAAACACAAAAATAAGTTTTCGGTCCACTTCATCACAAAATTATTATATATACAGAAGTAGAATACAAATTTTGAATACAAATTTTGTAATTTTTCACACAAAAGTCAAGGTCCATTTGACCCGCTAAATATTGACCAATCTTTATCAATCTCAATCTCCTTCTCCATATAAAAATTCGGGATGTTTGGGTCATAATTGCGGCCTCTGGAGCGACCAAAAAAACCGACAAAAATTATGTATTTGGTTCATTTCATCCCCTTAATATTATCCGATCTTTACCAAAAAAATCGGTTAATATTTAGGGCCAAACCCATCCTACATGCAAAATTTTGTGAAGATTGGTCCATAACTGTGGCCTGTATCGTGTTTACAAATTATAATGGACGGACGGACGGACACACATGTCTAGATCGACTCAGCTAGTCGACATATGGGTGGGTCTAGAACCAATATTTCGCGGCGTTACAAACTCTTGGGACTGCACAAAGCTATAATACCCTGACAACATTGTTGTGTAGGGTATAATTAGTTGCATATTTAGTGTACTCCACACCATTCTCCATAATATTGAAATAATGGTTGTAGGAACTCAGTTAAACTGACTTCGAACTAATAATTAACTCAACAAAATTTCTTCGGAACAAAAAATGGATTAGATTTCTCCACCAAAAAGTCATATTAGCAACCATTCAGTATTTGGATATTTTTTTTGCAAGACTACAACGAATTAAATGCAACAATGAAACAAAACATACATACATACATACAAAGAGGGTCGCAATGAACTCGGAAAAATGCAACGAAAAAATAAAGTCGCGAAGAAGTGAAATTTGGCACAGAGGAATGGTAAGAAGCCATTGTGAACATCGTACAGCATGACCCACACCATACACCATCAATTTAAATCAATTTGTTCAGAGATACTTCTTTTTTGTACACAGATTGCGTGTGAACAGTCTCACGAAAATGATTTCACGAATAGTAAATTTTTCAGAAGTTTTTGGTTGCATAATAAACCCGCTCTTAAGAGTATGTTAAATATAAATCTCCCATCGCGATCAGCACATGAAAAATTAGGTTTGGACGAACCATTATCTTCCTGTAGGGATAGATTCAGCTGCCAAATATCATGAATGCATCTCTCCATGACCTGAAGCCTTGAATAATTACTTCAAATTCACTATTCACACTTCAAAATCTCCAAACTCTTTTGTATTTCTCTTGGAATCCAAATTAATTCGTAACACTGTAACTTTAGTATATTGTGTCCTGACCACTATCATACAATTCCAGTTTTGTATCTTGTTTCACTTCTTTTCTTCGCCACTAACAAAGACAATAAATTATGTTGTGTTGCAGAGCAGATGTTCATGATTTTCTGTTGTTGTTGCTTCTTTATCAAAGGACTGGTAATGGAAAAAAGAAGAAAAATTCAAACCGACAACAGTTTTACTCACCACCAGAGGACAAAATTAAAAGTTCAATAAAATAATGACACTTGTTCTGACTTATTCACTACGAAGAATGCCGAATGGTATTTTTTCAACTTTGTTAGGGGAATGGAGAATAGGGGAATATTTTGTATACTTTTAGTGGAATTTTAAATTTCAACAACTAAGGAAAGGAAAAAAGTCGGATGGGGTCCACGATACCCTACACAACTTTGGCTATATGTATATACATAAAAATAATCTAACGTTTTATATTGAAACCTATTTTCATCCAAATGTGAAACGACTTCGATCAATCCATAAACATGTTATTTATTTGTTACAATGGGACAAAATTACTAAAAAAGATTCAGTTTAGGTTATATTAATTTCAGTACGTTCTTTTCCTATCGGTCATATTTTGGGTCCTTGATGCATAATTTACTTAAAATCTGAGGATAATATATATGGGCGATCTATTCAAATTTCAACCGGTTTCCACACGCTAGACTACACTAATTGCAGTACATTGAAAACCAGTAAGAAAAGTAGTAAAGACGGACGGGGCCGACTTTATGATACCCTTCGCCACTTTGGGTATATTGAATAGATGAATTCTAAAGGACGAGTAAAATGAAATTGGATCCATAAACATGTCATTCTGCAACCTATACTAAAGTTTTCATTTGTACAGATAAAGAATTGCTTCTTAAAATGGGACAAAATTATGTAAATCAATTTAAAATAAATATCAATCGGACACCCTTTGATTAGTTTGATAAACATGAGGAGTTTGGTGTATCATTTACTTAATATCGGGAGAAAATATATATCCAAATTTGAACCGATGTCAACAAAATTTTCCCCATGCTACGTTATATTAACTTTAGTATGTTGTGCAAAATGTTGTGTCAATCGGCTTAACGTTGGTTCATTGTGTACCATTTAACTAAAATCGGACGAAACTATATATGGGAGCTATATCTAAATCGGAACCGATTACTACAAAATTTGGCAAACGTTAGGCAATATAAATTTCAGTACGTTGTGCAAAATTCTGTAGCAAACGGCTGAAACTATATCTAGGAGCTATATCTAAACTGAATCGATTTCAACAAAACTTGCCACACGTTATAATATCTTCAGTACTTTGTTGAAAATGTTGTGCCAATAGAAATACAGGTGGGGAGTTTGGTGCAGAATTTATGTCTAACTTCTCAGTACGTTGAGTATTTGTGCACAATTTTGTGTAAAATCGGACGAAAATATATACATAGAAGCTTTATCAAAAAAATTTGGGTCTTTAGTGCACACTTTACATAATCTGAACCGAAACTTAGCACACATCATTGTAGACCTTATTGAGTACGCTATGACAAATTTTGTGGAAATAGAATGATATATCGAGACTTTGATACATCATTTACATTAAATCCGTAGGAAATATTTATGGGAGCTATATCTATATTTGAACTGGTTTTCACGAAACTTAACACGCATCATTCTAGACCTAATTCAGTACACTATACCAAATGTCATGCAAATCTAATTATATAAAGGGACTGGTGCACCATTTACATTAAATCGGACGATAATATATATGAGAGCTATATCTAAATCTGTACCCATTTTCACGAAACTTAACACACATCATTATAGATTTATTCCGTACGTTATGCCAAATTTCGTGCAAATTCAAACATATATAGCGACTTTAATACGACATTAACCTTTAAGCGGACGAAAATATATATCGGAGCTATATCTAACTCTGAACCGAAACTTAACACACATCATTCTAAACTTAATTCAGTACCCCATGCAAAATTTCGTGCAATCGAAAGATATATAGGGACTTTGGTACACCATATACTTTAAATCGGACGAAAATATATATGGGAGCTATATTCAAATCTGAACCGAATTTCAGGAAACTTGACACACATCATTCTAGATCTAATTCATTGTGCTCTGCCAAATTTCGTGCAAATCGAAAGATATATAAGGACTTTGGAACAGCATTTACCTTAAATCAGACGAAAATATATATGGGAGCTATATCCAAATCTGAACCGATTTTCAGGAAACTTGACACACATCATTCTAGACCCAATTCATTACGCTGTACCAAATTTCGTGCAACTCGGAAGATATATAGGGACTTTGGTACACCCTTTACCTTAAATCGGACGAAAATATATATGGGAGCTATATCCAAATATGAACCGAATTTCAGGAAACTTGACACACATCATTCTAGACCCAGTTCATTACCTTGTAGCAAATTTCGTGCAAATCAAAAGATATATAGGGAACGTTTAGATTAAATCGGACGAAAATATATATGGGAGCTATATCTAAATCTGAACCGATTTTTCTCAATTTCAATCGGGTTCGTCCTTTGGCCAAATAAGTGGCCTATGCCAAATTTCATCCAATTTGGATTATAAATGCGACCTGTACTTTGTTTAGAATTTAACATGGACAGACAGACGGACGGATTGACGGACATGCATAAATCGACTTAGAAAGTGATTCTATGCATATTCTCAAAAGGAACCATGTGTCTATCTCGTTTCCTTTCCCCTGTTACAAACATATGTACAAAGACATAATACCCTGTACCACAGTGTGGTGAAGGGTATAAAAAAAATCACAGACCTTAAACTGGACATAATTTAGTACGCTGTGCATTCTGCACAGCGTACTAAATTTGTTTCAGTCGGACAAATATCAAGGTGCGCCATTTTGTTAAAATCGGACGAAAATAAATATGGGGATTATATCTAAATCTGAACTGATTTCCTCTAATTTCAATATGGTCCTTGGGCCAAATAAATGAGCTGTACAAAATTTCGTTCAAATTGGACCAAATTGTATTCAAATTTTGTCTCAATCGGCTAGAAAGTTTGGTATGTCATTCAGTTAAAATCGGACGAACTGAACTGATTTTCTCTAATTTCAATAGGGTTCGTCCTTGGGCCAAATAAATGAGCTGTACCAAATTTCATTCAAATTGGGTCATAAATGCGACCTGCATTTTTTATACCCTACACAACTATGTTGTCAGGGTATTATAGCTTTGTGCAGCCCCAAATGTTTGTAACGCCGCGAAATATTGGTCCTAGACCCACCTGTAAGTATACCGATCGTCATATCTCGACTAGCTGAGTCGATCTAGACATGTGTGTCCGTCCGTCAGTCCGTCTGTCCATTATAATTTGTAAACACGATACAGGCCACAGTTGTGGACCAATCTTCACGAAATTTTGCATGTAGGATGGGTTCTGGCCAATGAAGACCCCTATTGTTTCTGGAAAAGATCGGTTAATATTTAGGGGATGAAATTGACAAAAAACATTATTTTTGTCGGTTTTTCTGGTCGCTCCAGAGGCCGCAATTATGGCCCAAACACCGCGAAGAATAAACATGCATGTTTTGATAAAGATCGGTCAATGTTTAGCGGTTCCATTTGACCCATTTTTGCCATTTTTTCCATTTGACTGAATTTTGTGTGGAAAATGACAAAATTTGTATTCTGTGGCATATATATTTACTCCTGGAGGATGTAGACCCGAGGAGTTGATAGCATATCCAAGAGGAGTGGTTGGCCTTGAAATCATGATAGAGCTCGCAATATTGAAGATAGAACTTTGAAATTTTGCATATACATTTATATTTATTCTATGATGTTTGGTATTGAAATATCACTTCTTGGGGTAACCCTCATATAACCGTACCCCAAATATTCGGTATTTTGGGAATTTTTGGCATATTTTTAACCATTCCATTCCATTTTACCATTCAGTACTCCAATATTGTTCTTTTAATTTTCGGTAAATTTAGGTTCCTATCTTTGTTTTTAATAATAACATCAGTTTTGAAATCGGGAGAAGGATAGTATAGGCCAACAGATGCTACTATGGTCTAAGTAAGCAGTTTAGAAACAAGGCCACCAACCTCCAGACCAAACTCATACTTTACAAGACGCTGATACTACCCATGCTGTTGTATGGATCTGAATCATGGGTACTCGCGCAAGCAGATGCAGCTTTTTTTTTCACTGGATAGAAATAATTATATAAAGATATTAATCCGCTTTTCGAGGATGAATATCGGCATAAAGCACTACATCCAAAAATGTTGGTATTTTCTTCAACTAAATTGGCTTTAATTTAATATCAAAAGGCATATACTGATGGTTCACGCAGAAGGGAGGCCACAAATTAGATGGAAAGACCAAGTAGAATACAACATCTCGGAACATCTTCTTTCAAATTGGAGGAGATGCGCACAAGACCGACGCGCTTGGAAATCTTTTTAAGCACGGCTTATGGAACATCCGTTCTGTAAGAAGCCAGCTAAGTAAGTAAATATCTCAGTTTTCCAGTAAATGATAAACCCTATAACCACCACATAATAAAAATAACAGATTCCCCACATATAGGTACCGATCGATTTAAGGAATTTTCAATGCACTTCAAGTGGTGGAGGGTATACAAAATTCTGCCCGGTCGAACTTAAAGATTTTTTTACTCGTTTGTATTAATACTTTTAGTCATTGCCAACTAGTTATCATAATCGGTTTATAATGTATAAACATTATGGTAAGAAGGAAGACGCACGGACATGTCGACTGAGAATGGAAACGGCACGATTCCAATGGGGAGGAAACAAGAAGCGATATGGATAAACACAAAATGATTTTGACAGCTGTAAGCAGTCCAAGAACTCTGTCATATTTTTGTAGCCTTTGTTCTATGTGGCATTTGTGTGTTTTATATTATTGAAATTGTTTTTGTTCATCTTTTTTCCCTCATTTTATATTATTTTTCGCTGAAGAGATCTCGCGAAATCTGGTATTGTTGCTAGTGTCTTCTACAGACAGACACTGTCAGTCAAGAGATATGTTTACTTGTCATAACTAGCTATAAAAAACAAATACTAGCAGACAAAAAAATGTAAATGCCAGCAAGGGCAATGCTGACTGAAAAATAAAAAAAAACCGTATTGCACGAAATAAATTAATTTGCGGCTTTAATTATACCCCAGACTAGCATGCTAACGATGACGGTGATGTTGGTAATTTAGCTGTGATGACAGGAGTCATAAAACGAGGATGGATTATTAAGTTTAAGACAATGTAGACAAGAAGAATGATAGAGTGAGAGATAAAATAAGTTTAAATATATAATTTGAATGTTCATTCTATGGTGGATGTTTAAAACATATTCGGTCCGCAGAAACATAATTTTTTTGCTGTTTTCAGGCGCTATATTTTGTCTTAAGAAAAAAAAATCACTGATCACACTACCACCTTTGGACTGCATATATTAGGTTGGGGAAAAAGAAATCCATTATTTTATCGACAGATGGTATTGATAGATTTCTCGTAAAGTATACATCAAACTATTTCAGATTTATGCTCGTTCGCATTAAAATGGAAGTGAACAAAGAGAAAATTCGGTACATTTTACAGGTTTTTTAAAAAAGTCGAAAATGTAAGACAAGCTGCTAAAATTTTGAATGGTGCTTATGGTTCCGATACAGTTGCAGCCAATTCTGTGCAATTTTGGTTTCGTAGATTCCGTTAGGGAATTTTTTATCGTCGAAAATATCGATAAAATCCGAGAATGATCGAAGTGGGCCGGCATGTTAGCAGTCTTAACATCGCCCAGGAGCTAAAATCGACTATAGAACTGTTGTGAACCATTTACAATTGACCAGAAACGGTCAGAATTGGCCATCTGGAGAGGCGTCGTATTCCACTAGGACAACGCTAGGCCACACACATCTACACTGACGCGCCAGAAACTTCGGGAGCTTGGGTGGGAAGTTTTAATGCATTCGCCATACTGACCGGACTTGGCACCAAGCGATTATCAGCATTTTCTTGCATTTTAAAATGTTTTTATACCCTTCATCACACTGTGGTACAGGGTACTATGTCTTTGTGTGCATATATTTGTAACAACAAAAGGAAACAAGATAGACGCATGGTTCCTTTTGAGAATATGCATAGAATCACATTCTAAGCCGATTTATGCATGTCCGTCCATCCGTCTCTCTGTCTGTCGATGTTAAATTGTAAACAAAGTACAGGTCGCATTTATGGTTCGAAGTGGATGAAATTTGGCACAGCTCATTTATTTGGCCCAAGGACGAAATTGGGAAAAAATCGGTTCAGATTTAGATATAGCTCCCATACATATTTTCGTCCGATTTTATGTTATTAGTGCACCAAAATCCCTATATTTCTTTCGATTTGTGCGAAATTTAGCACAGCGTACTGAATTAAGTCTAGAATGGTGTGTGCTAAGTGTCGTGAAAATCGGTTCAGATTTAGATATAGTTCCCATATATATTTTCGTCCGATTTTAAGTAAATGGTGCACCAAAGTCCCTATATATCTTTCGATATTCACGAAATTTGGCTCAGCGTACTGAATTAAGCCTAGAATGATGGGTACTGAACTTCGTGAAAATCGGTTCAGATTTAGATATAGCTCCCACATATCTTTTCGTCCGATTTAAGGTAAATGATGCACCAAAGTCCCTACATATCTTTTGATTTTCACGAAATTCGGCACAACGTACTGAATTATGCCTAGAATGATGTGTGCCAAGTTTCGTGAATATATATAGCTCCCATATATATTTCCTTCCGATTTAAGGTAAATGGTGCACCAAAGCCCCTAAATATCTTTCGATTTGTAAGAAATTTAGCACAGCGTACTGAATTAAGCCTAGAATGGTGTGTCCTAAGTTTCGTGAAAATCGGTTCGTGAAATCGGTTTTCGTCCGATTTAAAGTAAATGGTACACCAAAATCCCTATATATATTTTGCTTTGCGCGAAATTTGGCACAACGTACTGAATTAAGCCTAAGATTATATATGCCAAGTTGCTTGAAAATCGGTTACGATTTAGATATAGCACCCATATATATTTTCGTCCGATTTAAGGTAAATGGTGCACCAAAGTGCCTATATATCATTCTATTTGCACAAAATTTGGCACAACGTACTGAATACAGCCTAGAGTAGTGTGTGCCAAGTTTCGTGAAAATCGGTTACGATTTACATATGGCTCCCAAATATATTTTCGTCCGATTTTATGTAACTTTCGATTTGTACGAAATGTGGCTTAGTGTACTGAATTTAGTCAGGAATGATGAGTGGTATGTGACATTATTGCGTTTTGTTGAAATTGGTGCAGATGTAGCTAGCTTCCATATGTATTTCGAACGGGTGTCTGATTGAGATTACAGTGCGTCGTACCGAATAGCTTGTATCAAGGCATGAGTATATTCCTTCGGGGGAACATTGACATGCAATTGTAAAGATACATATGTACAATATACCCAATCTGGTGAAGGATATCATATAGTCGGTGCAGTCCGATTTTACTACTTTCCTTACCGGTTAATGATAAAAAATTGGTATCTAGGGAGGATTGTGAAAATCGAAAACCGGAGCTTTTTGCAAACAGAGAGCAGGACTTCTATGATGGAGACATTTTGAAGGTAACTTTAAAAGGGCAACAAAGCGGTGTATGTTAGGCCCAAATCGGACATTCCAAAGCATGCTATATAAAGTCCTATACTTAATATACAAATAATGGATTTCTTTTTCCCCAACCTAATATTTCATTTATTATTATTATGCTTTCATAATAATTGCTGCATGGTAACATAATTTTAGCTCAGTTTTGTTGACGTATGCCCTTCTGCCTTTGTTGATTTCAGACATTCTGTTTTATGCTTCATATTCTTACTTCAAATTGCTGTTGGTATAACAGACGGCGCCAAAAAATATGTGCAGTAACCCCAAATGTTTTTTTACACAACATATTCTGTACAATAAAAAATGAATTCAATTAAGAAAATGTGCAAAAATAAAGGTTTAATTAATTTTAATTATATTGTTTTATATTACAGTACAATTATCTATTCATTTAGGTGAGGTAAAGTGTTTAATAAAAAAGGTAGATAAATAAATAGTTGAATGCAATTTAAGAAGTTATGAATTTGAAATGTTTAAATCATTTGTTGACTTGAAACATGTTGAGCTTATAATACATTAATTGGGAAGTGAAGTGTTAAGTATAAACCTTACGTCTAGGTAATATTAAGTGTCGTTGTACAACAATCGGAAACAACAACCATATAGAAGTTTTATTGTTAGAAAATAATAAATCACTTGGCTCGCTTGTATATGCCTTTTGAGCTGCGGCATCTTCATCCATTGTTACAACATGTCCTAGCCAACGTAGTCGTTGCAGCTCGATACGTCTGACTATGTCTATATCCGAGAATAGATGGTTAGCTCATAGTCCATTCGATGACGATATTCAACGTCGACGCAGATCGGTCCTTAGATCTTCCGGAGAATTTTTCTCTCAAACACTTCAAGGGCGGCCTCATCTGCTTGCGCAAATATCCATGCTTCAGATCCATACAACAGCACGGGTAATAACAGCGTCTTGTAGAGTGTGAGTTTGGTCAGGCGAGATGTAGTCTTGTTTCTAAATTCCTTACTAGCATCTATTGGCCAATACAATTCTCCTCCGGATTTCAAAGCTGATGTTATTAGTTTTGTTTATGGCGATACCGAGGTACGTAAATTCTTCCACTACTTCGAAGCTGTAGTTATCAAGTTCAATAGTTGGTCTGAGTCGACTGGACGTCTTGCGTGTTTATATCATCAGCTTGGTCTTCACGCCATTTACTTCCATACCCACTTTGACAGACTCCTTCTCCATTCGGCCAAAGGTGAGTATTATTGCTCGGAATGTACGACCCAAAAGTCGACCCATTATGTTGATGTAGTCGGCGTAGGAGAGTAACATATGCTGTTTGGTGTGCAGAGTGCCATTTCTGTGTAAATTTGCATTTCGTTTGACCTTTTCCAGCAGGATGGTTAACAGGTCACATGACAAACTGTGACCTTGTCTTAATCCTCGTTCGGTATCGATCGGGAGTTCAGAGAGGTCCTTTACGACTTTAACTGATGACCTTGTGCCAGTTAAATTTATCCTGTATATCCGTATAAATATTGCATGATAGGGCTGTCGAATGCGGCTCATGGTTGAAATTATAAAAATCTCACTTCTGTCGGCTTCAGAAACCTTGCCAACAAATATTTACTTAGCACAAGCATAGATGAAACAATTTCAAAATTCATTTGTAGCCACCGTAATAATAAAAAACCTAAGATACACCTTCCTTTCAGAACACAGTCTTCTTACAAAATATTTTTAGCACTCAACAAACAGCAAAACATATATTTTCGACAACAATGAATGAAACATTAAAATAAATTACTTTTCTCATGCTTCCATTTACGCCTCTAAGTATTTTAAAATTGTGAGCCTTCTCACATTTGGTGTGAGGTGCCATAAATTTTAAACGTTGTATTACGAAAAAGTACACGCTAATTTTTTGTTCTCACATATCCTTCGTGTGTTTTGTGATGTGAGTAAAAGTTTCAATGCTACACTCATTGTTTGTTGTCACATATCCTTCGTGTATTTTATGGTGTGAGTAGAAATTTTATTAGACATTTAGTGATAACATGGCTGAAATGGATTTAAATATAAATTACCTTCACATGCAGATGGCAAAATCGTTTGCATCTAATACAGACATAAACGTGAAATGAGATTAATTATGGCATCATTGCGATATTAAACAACATTTAATATCGTCATTATCCTTTCAAATTATCCAGGGGTGGCGTATGGTGTATAAAAACACATTCATACGCACCATGTAACACTAGAATAGTGAAGGGATGGCAAATTTTATTTTCATGTAAATGGTAGCTATATCTAAATATCGACATATTGGAAAAAATTTGTCTCATAGAAATTTCGACTTACGGTCTAAGTAAGTGTCTTTTAATCAAATCTTTCCCCCGCACAATTTTATGTCGATGCATAAATGTCTGCCTCTCTGGTCCAAACTTTGTACATAGTATTAATGTTGAAGGATTACAAATATTTAATATACATCGTCGAAGATAGGTGCTATTGCTCCAACTCTTCTAGTACCTTCGCTACAGAAGATCAAAATGTGTAAAGTGTAACGTAAGGTTCCTCCTGTGGCCAAATAAATAAGCAGTGTCCAATTTCTAATCTCCTTCATATCGTAAATGCGTTTTGTACTTATTTACGGCAATGCATGGACAGATAGTCAGACTATGGGTTTAACTCGTTTCATTTTGTTGTTATGAAAAGATTTTTACCTACTAAAACCCGCAGTATTAAAGGCCGCAATTATGGCCCAAACACCGGAAATTTTTGCATGGAGAAGGGGATCGGGCCAAAGAATAACCATGCCTGTTTTGATAAAGATCGGTCAATATTTAGCGGGTCAAATGACTTTTGTGTGACAAATTACAAAATTTGTATCCTATAGCGTATAGATTTACCCCTGAAGGACATAAACACGAGAGGTTGATAGTATATCCAAGAAGAGTGGTTGACCTTTAAACTGATACCAATTTTATTGTCGTATGTACTCGGATGTGGGAGTTACACTTAAATGTAACCCATTGCCACACTAGAGGGCGGAAATATGGAAATATAGCGCTCATCGCTTTCACTAATATCCAGGTATGGTCAAGGACAACGCCTATAATTTTCG
The DNA here is from genome assembly GCF_032173495.1 of Musca vetustissima. Lineage (NCBI taxonomy): Eukaryota > Metazoa > Arthropoda > Insecta > Diptera > Muscidae > Musca > Musca vetustissima. Next base: position 123,741 of record NW_026877613.1, read on the forward strand.
GTGATGATCAGATAATAATGTTAGGATGTTTGTTTTTGTTTTTTTTTCGAGTCGATCTACAGGCCACGATTGAAAGCCGAACATCACAAAACAACCCACGTTGAAGGGAATCTGGACAATTAATTAGATGGACTGTACTGAATATTAGTAATATTTGTGGACCTCTGGTGGGTCATGAGGGTACAAACATCGCGAAATATTGCCCAAGCTCAGTTGTTCATGGAAGTTGTGTAGGGTATCATATGATCGGCCCCGTCCGACTATACTGCTCCGCTCAGTGGTTATTCCATTTGCAACATCTCAAATCATTTTCCGGAGACCCCATAATAGGTGCTATGTTCTCCAAAAAATTTTCCACCATCCAAGAACTCGGTATTCCAAATGACAACCCTATTGGTGCGATTCCGAAATTTCGTCAAGACTGGTATATAAAGACTATGCCAAAACATGAACTCTCTGTGAATTCGGAATAACTAATTGGAGTTACGGAAAATTGAAGCTATACAAAACAAGAACTTGTATCGATTTTTTTTAAAGAAATGTTTTACCCTCCTACAAACCGTAATGCCACTTCGGTTGTTAAAACCTTTCAAATACCGAAAATTGGTGCGATTCGTGTTTCAATTACAATGATCTCAAGAGTTGTGTGAACGTTGTTTAATTCTGATGAAGGAACAAATAATTTATGGAATCTCCGTCGAATTTTTCGATAGAAGGCATACAAATTGTGTTGGTGTAGTTCATTTGGCATACGTTTTATAAACGAATAATGTGATTTTCATATTGAAATATACTAACGGTTGAAGTTCTAGTGCCCTTTACGAGTGTGTATTATTGCCAGGACCTTTACACTTAAGGTTATTGTCAGATTTTCCCTAACACCTACTTAACCTCTCCTCACAATGTCTTATAATATAAAAACACTTCATACACAATAACAATATCGAAATTTTCCTCCAATGTAATCAAAATTTTGTGGTTAGACTTTAGTTCACTTTTGGGTTATGGTACATTGCAAGCATTGTAAGTTTTTTCTTTTTATGTTAAACTTGAGTTACGAGTACTTTTCCAATTTCTTTCGTGTCGTTCGGATTTTTGGCGGCAAATTGTTGTCGTTGTTCTGAGTTCTTTTTCAAAAACTTCTTGACGTGTTAAGTGTAGTTTAAGAAACCATGTCTGTGTGTGTGTATTCATATCACCAGTAGCTGTTGCAAGTATCAATGGTGATGTTGGGTAATTTTCGGTTACGGCTAAAGAGGTTTTCGTTTTTATTATGCGATATAAGCAGACCATGAATGCCGGTTTTATGCTATACTGCGGTATCTGAACATGATGACTCTTATACTTTATTCGAGTAGTTTTGGAAAGAAAGTATTTTTTTGCATTGTTTAGCTGGTTTTAAAAGTCTTGAGAAGAAGTTAATTTCTCCATTGTTAAGAGGATGAAGAATCTAAAAGTTTAGTACAAAGAAATCACACGAAGTGTGATTTAATTAAATATATTTAAATAAATTTGAATTTATTTTACTTTTTACAACATGTTATACTAACAATGACAAACACGGAGAAGAAGATTTGACTAACGAATTAGAATGGAAGTTATGGTTCAACACATATGTGTGAAGGATGACAAAATGATCATTATATGAGGTGTTAATTCATTCCGGAAATGCATATTCCAGAGATGTTGGTGGTTGATATTTATTACAATGATCTATATATTCGGATATTAGAGTTGTACTGTCATTCATATTGACAGGGTCTATATGTTCTAATATGTTGGGTTAAAAACAGCGGTGGTTGTGTTGGCTAACACATCGTCGGTCACGTCAAGCTGTATTCCTTCTTATCGTATTACATGGAATAATGTATATATTCTCATATATGGGTACGACTTCCGATAGATTTTCTCTGACTGAACCCATAAGACGCATGTCAACTATAATTTATACGTTTTGTAGATAGAACGAGGTTGCTTGAAACTTTGTTATGTTCGACCAGTGTGACTATTTGACGATTTTATACCAACAGGTATTATAAAAATCTATGGGAAAATTAATGTCAGTCCAAAAAAATTAAAACATGGAAAAATTCTCCGTCTAATATTCTGGGTAGGTTATCGACAATTTGACTGTAGACAAAATAGCCTGCAATAACTGCAAAAAATACCAAAAACTTATTTTTCATGAAGTTGCAACTAAAAAAACCATCACGCCATAACTCAAAAACTTGACCTATGGTGAATGTATCCTTCTTTCCAACCCCAGACAATGAACTCAATTTTATTACATAGGGTTATCTTATAATTTATCCAACGTGCAGGATTGTCATATTGTTCACGTAGCGAACGTGGTTTTTAAACAATAAAGATAGTGAATGTCTTGCTTACATGGTTCCTTTTGAGAATATGCATAGAATCACTTTCTAAGTCGATTTATGCTTGTCCGTCCCTCCGTCTGTTGATGTTAAATTGTAACAGGTCACTTATTTGGCCCAAGGACAAACCCTATTGCAAAAAATCGGTTCAGATTTAGATATAGCTCCCATATATATTTTCGTCCGATATGAGGTATATGGTCCACTAAAGTCCCTAAATATCTTTCGATTTACACGAAATTGAGCACAGCATAATGAATTAGGTCTAGATTGATGTGGGTAAAGTTTCCTAAAAATCGGTTCAGATTTAGATATAGCTCCCATATATATTTTCGTCCGATTTAAGGTAAATGGTGTACCAAAGTCCCTATATACCTTTCGATTTGCATAAAATATGGCATAGCGTAATGAATTAAGTCTAGAATGATGCGTGTTAAGATTCCTGAAAATCGGTTCAGATTTAGATATAGCTCTCATATATATTTTCGTCCGACTAAAGGTAAATGGTGTACCTAAGTCCCTATATATCTTTCGATTTGCACTAAATTTGGCATAGCGTACTGAATTAAGTCAAGAATGATGTGTGTTAAATTTCGTGAAAATCGGTTCAGATTTAAATATAGCTCCTATATACATTTGTCATAAGTTTTGTTGAAATCGGTTTAAATTAGGATTTTCTACCGATGTTAAGTAAATGACGCACCAAGAATTCGAAATGTGGGTGATATGAACAAAACCTAACCTGTGACAAGTTTCGATGAAATCGTCCGATTTTAAGTAAATGGTGCACCAACTGTTCATACTTATCATATATGTATCCAAATAATTAACGGTTATCAAATTGATATTTACTTGAAAAATCGAGAATGGGGGGTTCCATTCTCGATTTTTCAAGATTTTCCAAGGGCTGGTAAATCAATACCAATTCTTGTAAAGGTTTGTAACTTTGCATATATATATATATATATATATATATATTTGAAGATTTAAAAGAGAAGAAAAATAATTTACAAAAATTTTGGTTATTGTTTTGCTGTTGTTTTTGTAATTAAAGAAAAGGCCTTATTTTTGATTGCGGGCATCATAACTCCTCACTGGAACATCGAAATCCGAAAATTCCAACGGTGTTAGAAGGAGTACATGTCTGGCTCTCGTATGAACTAGGATTATTGACTTCGCTCTAAAATTAACAAAATGGTGGACATTTGAAAAAAAAAAATTGGAAAATCGCCGATTTTTTACCAAAAACTATGTTAAAAAATAAGGGAGATCTTCTCCGATTGGTTTTATCCTAGTTCGATAGCTATACACTCACAGAGAAATGTCCCAAAATTTGGAATCGATTGGGTTATTAGTTTTTGAGTTATTGTGCCCGCCATTCGCAAAACCAATGTTTAGAGAAAAAGGCGTTTAAAGTTTTAGAAGCCCTTCGGCCATCACTTGATGCTATATCTTAAAGAGTTCTTGAGATTTTCACTTAAAATTTTGTAGGGACATTCTTGAATGAGTGTAGGTTCAAATTAAATAAAAAAAAATGTTTGACCCCGAGAATGGGGGGCTCCCCTTAAATTGATTTACATAATTTTGTCCCATTGTAAAAAGCAACTCAATATCTGACCAAATGAAAAATTTTGTATAGGCTCCAGAATGACATGTTTATGGATTCAATTTCATTTTACTGGTCCTTAAAAAATGCGACGTCTGATAGAATTCATCTGTTGAATATACCCAAAGTGGTGAAGGGTATCATATAGTCGGTCACGTCCGACTTTACTACTTTCCTTACTGGTATATTAATAAATTAGTGTCTAAATGCACAGCAAAAGAAGCAGACGTGCTGTCACTCCGCGGACAATATTCACGTCAACTAGTTAACAGATCCCTCGTTTAACACATATTATTCGCAATCAAAACACTTTCTTTATTTTTATGATTCCGTTAAAATTTAATCCAATACCTTCCTTAAAAAAGTAAACCAATTAGTAAAAGCATAACACATTTATTACTAGAATTTGTTTTTATTGTTGCCAAAAGTTATTCTGTGTGTTTATTAAATGGGGAACAGACACGCAAATGCTTTGAGTATTAAAAAACCTAAATTAAGAACAGAAGGGAGTTTTTTTAATATAAACGAATGTCATATAATATAAACTCAATGTCAGCTTAAACATGGATAAAATAAACCCAAACACCGCAAACAAAACAAAACATGAACTTTGTACATTACCCAAACATAAAATAACACCGATACGTGGGATAGCATCGAATACCAGTCGACAAAACTGATTTCAGAAGGAATTAGAAAGGAACAGAAATCATTAGATATAACATTTCTGTCAGCATGGTGTTTCTCAGTTCAATATATCGGTAGAATAATATAAAATTGTTATTTATGCTACATTGCTATTCTGCCTATTTTAGCCAAATTCAAGTATTAGTGTATCTAATGTATGGGTGTCTTTTGCACATTTGACCAGTAGATTATTTTTGACAATAATTTTGATTACACAATTTATTGCCTCATATCAATGAAAAACCATTATGGCTTGTGTTCCGGAACCCGGGTAATCAAATCAATTTGAAGAAAGTTTAGTAAGTAACTTTCCCCAAAAATACCGACAATATTGGCTCAATATTAATAATTTTTGGTAGTAGGGTTTGGTACCGAATGTGTAAAGTAGCTCATTACAGCCCAAACTCCCCAAAATACCGCATAGTGATAAGTAGGGGAGACTGGGGCACCTTCGGCATCGGGGCACCTTCGGCAATCGCGTTTTCAATATGAAGCTCTCACCGTACATCACTAGTTTCGATACATAGGTATCGAATATCGAAATAAATAACTGACACAAAGTTTGAAAGTTCTAGCTAATAAGCTTATTTAGATACGTAGATTTTTGTATTTTTATAGATGTTTCTGTAATATTTCAATTCCATTTCGTAAGTATTTCGTGTATACAACTTTTAAAAATTTTAAGACAATATTATTAAAAAGTTGTTAACTACGATGTGTATTATTATAAAAATATTTAAAAATATAATGTTTTTACAAATCTGATCGAAAAAAATTAAAAAAACTATAAAAAGTATATTCGGGGTACATTCGGCATTTTAAAGTGGGGCACATTCGGCCATATACAGATTGTGCAATAGTATTTCCTTAAAATGTTTTTGAGTTTGTCTTTAAAACTAATCCTTTAATATAGCCCGCAAATGCATATATAAGATCAAACGTGCTTGTATTGACGAAAATGCGATAGAAAACCTCTATTTCTGATGGTGTGTGCGACCTTGAGATGTAAACGTCCGCCGCTAGAAAATAAAGCCCTATAATTCAAACATTGTGTGGCGTATTAAAACCAAATAGAGCCTTTAGGGGATCAGAATTTCAACCAGACTGATAGCGATGACAATTACCCGGCTATGACTATGGTGCCGAATGTGCCCCATCAAATGCCGAAGGTACCCCGGGTTGGGGCACATTCGGCGAATTTGACTTTTTTTACAAAACTGAAAAATTTTTTAACTAATACTATTTTTATATATCTTTTTGGTACTATTTTTGATAATTAAGAGTCAGAGGACAATAATCAGCCATAAAGTTGTTATATATGTTCAATAAGTACTGAGATATAGAGCTCTAAAAAAAAGTGCCGAAGGTGCCCCAGTCTCCCCTACTGTGATATTGGAGGGCTATCCAATAATTACCATTATTCCGTAGCAAGATTTACAAGCCAATGATAATTCAAAATACCAATTTCTATCCAAATTTGTTGAAAACATACCAAAAATCATCAAAATACCAAATATTTGGGTGTGCCGTTGTAAACCCAGTAAGAAAAGTAGTAAAGTCGGACTGGGCCGACTATATGATACCCTTCACCACTTTGGGGATATTCTACATATGTATATTTACAGATGTCGTCTTTTCGAAAGGACATGGACATGAAATTGAACGAACTTAAAATGAACGAACTTAAATCTTTAACTATAAGTAAACCGACTAACATTAATACTTACACATGCCATTCTGCAATCTATTCCATACTTTGTAAATAGACTTTAAGCAAACTTTACACACGCTATTTGGTATGCATCACTATGTAAAATTTAATATCAATCAAGCACCCATTTATTATTTGGTTTACAATCAACGTGAATAGGTCGAAATTATATATGGAAGCTATGCATATCTAAATCTGAACCGATTTCAAAGAAACTTGCACGAGATTAATTTATATTAATTTCAGTACGTTTTGCCAATCGGCCTAGCTATGGGTCTTTAGTACACCATTTACTTAAAATCGGCCGAAAGTATATATAGGAGCTATATTTAAATCTGAACCAATTTCAAGAAAACTTGACACACGAAAGGTTATAGTAAATTCAGTACATTGTACAAAATTGTGTGCGGGTCGGCCAAACTTTGGTTCTTTAGTGAACAATTTACATTAAATCGGATGAAAATATATATTGGAGCTATATCTAAATCTGAACCAATTTTTACGAAAATTAGCACACGTCATTCTTGATCTAATTCAGTGCTTTATGCCAAATTTCGTGCAAATCGAAAGATATATAGGAACTTTGGTGCCCTATTTACCTTAAATCGGACAAAAATATATATGGGAACTATATTTAAATTTAGACCGATTTTCTCGAAACTTAGCACACATCATTCCAGACTTAATTCAGTAAGCTATGCCAAATTTCGTGCAAATCGAAAGATACATAGGGACTTTAGTGCACAATTTACCTAAAATGTGAACCGATTTTCTCGAGATCATTCTGGACGTAATTCAGTACTCTACGCCAAATTTCGTGCAAAACGAAAGATATAGAGGGATTTTGGTGCCCCATTTACCTTAAATCGAACGAAAATATATATGGGAGCTATATCTAAACCGATTTTTCCCAATTTCAATAGGGTTCGTCCTTGGGCCAAATAAGTGGCATGTGCCAAATTTCCAAATCGTATCATAAATGCGACCTGTATTTTGTTTAAAATTTAACATCTACAGACGGACGGACGGACATGCATAAATCGACTCTGAAAGTGATTCTATGCATATACTCAAAAGGAACCATGTGTCTATCTCTTTTCCTTTTCCCTGTTACAAAGATATGCACAAAGACATAATACCCGGTACCACAGTGTGGTGAAGGGTATATATATATACAGACAGCCCCAGCTCGCTCCAACGATAACATAAATATAACGTAATATAAAATTCGGTTCAAAGTATTTTGAACAGCCGTTCTAGGGTGGCTACACAAAATCTGGATCGTTATATCCCATTCAATACTCAATATTTGAGGTGTAATAACAATGTATGTGCAAAATTTCGAAGCTGTCCTCTTGATGTTAGATTAAAGGCCATATATTCCTTTTTCATAAACTAGTAACTTTTCCGAACTTTTTCTGTATACTACTTGGGACCATACAAATGTATAATATATTCACAACATAGTTCGTATTGTATAATTATTCTTTCTTTTAGATTCCTAAGAAAGATACTGCTAGAAACTTTAAATGCTTGAAATGAAGTTAGATCTCATATTGCTCATTTGCTGCAAGACCGGAGTACATCAAAAAAATCAATTTGAAAAAAAGAATTTGAAAGTACGAAATACCAAATTACAGCAGTTTCAGTTTGAAATCTACGTTTATACCAATCATGGGCATTTTCAGTTTAATTGACATATTTGTGTTCTCGTGATTCGGGACAGCCACAATATCATGTACATCTGGCGAATACATATATGGGAGCTATATCTACATCTAAACCTATTTTCATGAAATTTAACACATATTATTCTAGACTTAATTCAGTACGCTATGCCAAATTTCGTGCAAATCTAAGGATATATAGGGACTTTGGTACACCATTTACATAAAATCGGACGAAAATATATATGGGAGCTATATCTAAATTTGAACCGATTTTCATGAAATTTAACACACATTTTTCTAGATTTAATTCAGTAAGCTATGTCAAATTTCGTTCAAATTGAAAGATATATAGAGACAAATGTGCACTATTTACCTAAAATCGGACAAAAATATATATGGGAGCTATATCTAAATCTGAACCGATTTTCTCGAAACTTAACACACGTCATTCTAGACTCAATCCAGTACACTATACAAAATGTCGTGCAAATCGAAAGATAAGAGGGACTTTGGTGCCCCATTTACCTTAAATCGGACCAAAATATATATGGGAGCTATATCTAAATCTTAACCGATTTTTCCCAATTTCAATAGGGTTCGTCCTTGGGCCAGTAAGGGACTTGTGCCAAATTTCATCCATATCGGATCATAAATGCAAACATATGCACAAAGACGTAATACCCTGTACCACAGTGTGGTGAAGGGTATAAAAACAATATCACTGTGCTACAAAATAACAAAAAAAATTTTTTCAGGGGTTCTAATGTACCAATTCTGTTTAGTTGGAGTCTCTGGATCACGAAAATACCTTTGGTTTTTCTGGGTCACTTCGAAAATTAATTTTATAACGGTAAATATAGAGAAAACGAGGTTTCATGGATTTTCCATTTGAAACTTGAATAACTTATTTACTATATAACGGATTTATATTGTTCTTTTTTTCTTTCGAAGAGTACAATTTTTCCTTTCAAACAAGATATATATTTGGTAAATCGGTTGAGTATTGGCTGAGTTACAGCGGTTGAAATGTGAAAAAATACGCCTAAAATGACAAAATTTATTTTTCTTCGGACTGTACGATGAAATTATGATATCAAGCCATATAAGTTTTATTATATTACGGGGAAGAAAATTAAATTAGCTTTCGAAAATGATGATAATCAAAAAAATCGGATAAAAAATGGATGACTTATACACATTTTTGTATTGATTCTATGCATATTCTCTAAAGGAAATGTGGGTCTGTATCGTTTCCTGTTACAAACCGTTATGTTTACAACAGGCAAAAGGAAACGAGATAGACCCATAGTTCCTTTAGAGAATATGCATAGAATCAATACAAAAATGTGTATAAGTCATCCATTTTTTAACCGATTCTTTTGATTTTTATCATTTTCGAAAGCTAATTTAATTTTCTTCCCTGTAATATAATAAAACTTATATGGCTTGATATCATAATTTCATCGTACAGTCCGAAGAAAAATAAATTTTGTCATTTTAGGCGTATTTTTTCACATTTTCACCGCTGTAACTCAGCCAATACTCAACCGATTTCCCAAATATATATCTTCTTTGAAAGGAAAAATTGTACTCTTCGAAAGAAAAAAATAATAATATAAATCCGTTATAAAGTAAATAAGTTATTCAAGTTTCAAATGGAAAATCCATGAAACCACGTTTTTCTCTATATTTACCGTTATAAAATTAATTTTCGAAGTGACCCAAAAAAACCAAAGGTATTTTCGTGGTCCAGGGACTCCAACTAAACAGAATTGGTACATTAGAACCCCTGAAAAATTTTCGTGTCGCACAGTGTATTGCTCGAACCCTATTTCCTGACTATGTGAATATAACAAACGTTCTAACTACTATGTTCTTTGTCTCATATGATGTAGATATACTTATTCTATTATAAAGTAATTAAAATTTGTCTATACATTCTGTTAATTAGAACTTAAATATTTATAGTTGTACATGTCTACAATTTCACACATTGATCCAGATATCGCCCAATATCAACAATCAACATTACATTAATTATATTTGGAAGTTACTCTTTTGCTTTCTACTTCGGGTTGGCGCTCAGTTTATTTTATCATGAAACCAAAACTAATTCACTTTCACCGCACGTACACGGAAAGACAAATAATTCAGTCGGCAACATGCCGCCATTGCTGTCAATTTAATACACTCCAAATGCACTAGACGCTCTTTTTAAGACTTGCAATCCTTGAAGCGATACTTACTTTTAGTTCCCCCTCTTTGTTGTGGCCATGCCTTCATAGTAACCAAGCTGAAAGCAAGTATGGGATATGGTATTTCGGTAGTAACTTTTGGTTTTTGTTTTCATTGGTGGTTATCGTTGTGTTGTATCGCACTGACTACATGAGCTTGTATACTACGGTTCACAGAAAGTTCAAAAGTTTGCAAGAGCAAATTCCAAATACGTGTTGATGTTGTGATCCATAGATATTAAGTGATAATTTAAATGTCAGGTCCAGTATCGCTATGATATATACAATATCATTGAAATTATATTGAGATTTTTATTCTAAATTAAAACAAGTACGAAAATCGTTAATTTTACCTGCTCCGAACTTTTTATACTTTTCCCGAAAAGGAGTGCAAAGCACGATGCATTACACATTTCTTAAAAATGGTTGGTACCTTAGTGTGAAAGCTATGTAAAAATGTAAACATATCTTGAAAAGTCTTTGGAAATTGGTTTACACGAAATGCAAAATTACATCTACTTCGGCGCTAAAATATAAAAATTATCGAAAATGGGTTGGGCCCATCTTAATAGGGGGCTATATCAATAGAAGGACACCTATCGTAAATGCACCGGAAGTATATGTTTTCACACCTCGAAATCTCAGAATACCAAATACGCCTAAAACTTTCAAAATCACAAAAAATGATCGATAGACTTCTATATGGGGACTATGTTAATACTAGGACCAATCTAATATATTCTAGACTTGTTTCAAAATTTGTCGTATTTGGGGGGCAGTGTGCTGTGTGCGGGTGTGTACCATAGGCCGGTAGGTGTTTCACAGGTGTCATGAGGAGATACCCTGATGCAGATTTCAGGTTACGGTAGGTGTACTGAGAAGTCTAAATGCATCTCCATTACGTAGCACTAGTATTCGCCGACCATATCGTACCGCATAGCTCAACATAGACCGGCTTATCGCTCTATAAGATATTAACAAGGTTTCCTTATTTGCAGATCCATCGACAATCGATTCCTGGACCTTGTACCTACTTTTCGACTTATCGTATATAGTTGTGATTTGAGCGGACGATTTAAACATGCTATCAAATGTGAACCCGAAAATGTTCTTAATATCTGGAAAAAGCTGTTCAAATGAAAGCCTAACATAAACTGTAAAATATAACCCTCTGTCGGCTTTCTTTGACTTTTGCATAAAATGATGACAGAAGCCTAGTTTGTGTTCAAAAAAGTGCAATGTATAAAAACAACAGTGTTATACGGATCGCACAAAAAATCCAGAGGTATGAAGTTAATTGGTTTCATTAAGGGTGTTTGCACTTAACTTTGCCACACACAGTATGTGACAAAAAGTTAAATATGTATACGTAAATGTTTTTTCTTGCCAGAGTTACCGTTTTAATGAAAGTCAGACGAGTGAAAAGGTCGTTAAGTTCTGGCGATAGATACCAAATTATTTCCGTTGAAACACTGCCAAAAATCCAAGATGTTCCAATAAGAATATTATTTTAAAAGTTGTGACCAGTAAGGAAAGTAGTAAAGTCGGACTGGGCCGACTATATGATACCCTTCACCACTTTAGGTATATTCTACATATGTATCCTAATAGATGTCGTCTTTTCGAAGGAACATTGACATGAAAATTAACGAACTTAAATATGCGATATTTTATCTATTTGCACAAAATTTGGTGCAAATCGAAAGAAATATGGGAGCTTTTGTCCACTATTTACATAAGACCACACACAAATATATATATATATATATATATATCTATCTATAGATACATATTTGAACCAATTTAATAAACAATATATGGGAGCTATATCTAAATCTTAACCGATTTTCAGGAAACTTTACACACATCACTCCAGACTCATTTTGTGCAAATTGAAATATGTATAGGGACTTTGGTACACCATTTACATTAAATCGGACGAAAATTTATATTGGAGCTATATCTAAATCCAAACCGCTTTTCACGAAACTTAACGTACATTGTTCTAGACATAATTCAGTACGATATGCAAAATTTCGTGCAAATCGAATGATATATAGGGACTTTGGTACACCATTTACCTTAAATCGGACGAAGATATATATGGGGCTGTATCTAAATCTCAACCGATTTTCAGGAAACTTAACGCACATCATTCTAGACCTAATTCATTACGCTTTGTTCAATTTCGTGCAAATCGAAAGATATATAGGGGCTTTGGTGCACCATTTACATTAAATTTTATCCAAATCGGATCATAAACGCGACCTGTACTTTGTTCACAAAAATACATGGACGTACGGGCAGACGGACATGCGTAAATCGACTCAGAAAGTGATTCTATGCATATTCTCAAAAGGAACCATGTGTCTATCACGTTTCCTTTTGCCTGTTACAAGCATATGCAGAAAGACATAATACGCTGTACCACAGTGTGGTGAAGGGTATAAATAGGATGGATCGAATTTCCATCTGCGAAACCTTGGTCAAACGGAATGAGATAGAACCATTTCTTAAATGGATGTTGGCTGGATATGAGAATGAGATAACCCTGTGCGAAAACCGTCGTGGTCAAAGAGCGGTGAAGCACCTCAAACAGTGGCCAAACCAGGACTAAGGACCAGAATGGTGCTGCTATGCATTTGGTGGGACTGGAAGGGGATTATTTATTATGAGTTGCTTCCATTTGGCCAAACGCTAAATTCTGATCTCTACTGTCAACAACTGGACCGTTTGAAGATAGCAATTGACCAGAAACGGCCAGAATTGACCAATAGGAGAGGTATCGTGTCCCACCAGAACAACGCTAGGCCACACACATCAGGATTGTGAAAATCGACTTCTAGAGTTTTTTTGCAAATATAGAACAGAACTTCTATGAGAGAGGCATTATGAACTTACTTTTAAAATGTCAATAAGTCATACAACAAAACGGTGCATACATAGCCCAAATCTGACATTCCGAAGCATGTTAAATAATGTCCTATAGTTAATATAACACATGCACAAACATTGATAGTATATATATATATATATATATATGTTGTAGTAATATTGACCCAAGTTTCAGGGTAGCTCCCATATATAACTAATTCCCTTTTCTTTTTGGGATTTTGCACACGTTTTCCAACCGAAATGCCTGTTATTTGGTATTTTGTGTTCTCATTGAATAACACATATCCATACCAAAAATTGTAAATATTGTCTAAAGTTTCAGAGGAGCCCCCATATAACAGTGTTTAAAGTTTCGTCGATATTTGTGGGTGCAACCAGACGGTCGGTGGGCCAAACTGGTAACCTCCCTATATATATTAGGGAGGGCCAAGTTTTTTTTCGAATTTTGAATCAAAATGATGCTATAGGGAACATTTTTTTTTTGAAAAGTGGGAGACTCGAAAGTTGCTTAGAATTGTCCACAGAATAACCTTAGGGGCTGGATTTAATCGAATTTTTCGACTCCATACAACTTAGTCGGCCCTAATGTTTTTGTAGGTGTACATACTTGTAAACAGGTTTTGGAAAAAAAACGCAATTGATTATGTGGAAAATTTAATTTGATTGCAGGCTGTTGTAGTCTTTGGACGGACTTCATGCAACGCATGAATTGCAGAAATCGAAATGAGTAGAAAATGTATGGGTGTATGTATTTTCTTTGCGTTATTAGGTAATAAATTGGTCGATGCAAATGTCTGTTGCTGCAATATCAAAAGAAACCGAGATAAGAAATTCTACTAATATTGAAATCAAATTAAATATTGTCTTGTGTACTGTAAACTGAAAACAAATGCTCTATTAAATGGCAGACACTTAGAAAAGGTTAATAAATAGAGTGGCCAATTGTGAATGATGTAGGCTGATATAAAAAAAAATATTTTTTGTTTGTTTTTATTTTGTGGAAATAAAATATTTCATAATATATAATTGTGCTTTCTATTCGCATTTATGACGCATTGAATTGCTATTTAATTCCCCATAACTGTTATATCTAATACTTATTTCTTTTCTGCAAATACCACACAAAGTTTAATAATATTCTTTGAAATGTTATTAGCATTTACAAATTTGATTACATAAATTAATTAATCGCAGAATGGTATAGACTATGCTGTGAAACCAATAGATAGACCAGACAATAATCATTATGTGTAGGATTTTCTCATTATTTTGAAAGTATTGCAACACACAAACGAAATATTTGTTGGTATTATTTTTTGTAAATTTGGAAATGTCATTTTATTGTCATTATTATCATTTAACACTAGACGTCAATAAATTAATATACATTTCTAATTATATATTTAGTTACCAAACAGGTGAGATAATATAATTGATGAATGATTGATTAAATTAGTTTAGAATTGTGGTTTCCGATGCTGATTAATTACAACTACTGTAATCAGATTGGAATAGTGGTTTAGATAGATATTCGATATAATATATAGGAAGTGATGCAAATGTGGTGTACCCATTTGTTTTTAGATTGCCAATTTTTTATTTTTTATCCGATTAAATTGAAATTTTGCACACAACATGCTACATGCGTTGTTTTCCATGTATCATTTTGAAAATAAAATTATTCTAACAATTTAAGAGATATTTGAGAAAATATTTGAAATTCTATTAAAAGTGATTTTAAAATAAAAAGTGAAGGTAATGTGGTATACCACATGATGCATGATTATAGCTTTTGTTTTTCAATCGCGCATAGTATTTGATTTTTATTCCATACTATTTATTTTAATGCTTTGGTAATAAGAATTAAATTACATCCGTAAAACAAAAAAATATTTTTAAACTTGAACCGAAAAAAAGTCATTTTCATGAAAAATTTAATTTTTGGTACTGATTCTCACCGTGATTTAAATAAATTAAACAGATCATTGATATATTATTTTTTTGAGAATAGCAAACTATAGAACATGTTTCAGTTATTCTAAAATTTTCAGTTTACAATAAAAGTGACTATACCACATTACCAACCTACACCACATTTGCATCACCTCCTCTAATATAATTATTCGGAGGAAAAATTGAAAGAAGATACAGCACTCTCTCTCTCTCTCAAAAAAATTTTAGAAGTGACTTTCTAAGAAAAAATTGATTTTTTGATATAAATGATCCAAAGATATAGCCATGTCCGTCTGCCTGTCTGTTGTAATCACTCTAGCGTCTAAACGAATTGAGATATATCGCTAAAATTTTGCATAGAGTCGTCTTTTTTCTGCAAGCTTGTCAAGTTCGATGAGGGGATTTATCGGTCCACGTTTAGGCATAGCTCCCATATAAGGGTACCCCCAAATTTTCGGTATTTCGGGGTTCTTGAGCGCGTTTTTCAACCGAATTCGCTGAAATTTGCAATATTGGGTTCTTATTGGGTACTAAATGTCTCCACAAAAAATTAAATTAAATAAATTAAAATTATAAATAAATTAAAATTATAAATATAGGTCCACTTTTTCTGGTAGCCCCCATATAACGGTAGCTCCTAAGTTTTTGAGTTCTTAATAGGCACCAAATCTCTCCAAAAAAAAATTACGAATATAGGTCAATTTTTTCGAATAGCCCGCATATAAGGGTACCCCCAATTTTCGGTATTTTGGGGTTCTAGAGTGCGTTTTTCAACCGAATTTGCTGCAATTTGGTATTTTGTAGTCGTATAAAAGTGTATATGGCAGCAACCCCTTATGGTATATGACGACTTAATTTTACATTCTTATACCAGAACAAATGCAACTTCTTATAATTACCCGAATGTAAATTATTTATGTACATCTTTTTTGCTTCCTTGGCTTCACATAGTTGTTTGTTATAAAATACTGTAAATAGTGCAGGGGTTAAGATGTTAAGTTCATGTTCATATCCTCTCTACATTAGTAATGCTGTTTAGAATACATTTAACACCTAGCCTAGGCTTTTCTTTTGGGAATAAATTGTCGTTAACCTTTACTGGGGAGGCAACTGAAACTCCCCGTCTTAGAATTGCTCGCAGCTTATCTGCATGTATCCTAGTTGCTGTCATGCATAGTAGGAAAAAATAACGGTATAATGCAGGCACGGGCAGAGCATAAAAAATTCTGTTCTCACGCACTTGTCTTTGTGTGTTAATGGTTTTTCAATTGGTTCAGTTGAATGTGTGAGAGAGAATAGTGATACTTACTCTCGCGAGAGTGCACGCGTGCGGTGGTTCGCCCGACTGTGGTATAATATCTCATATTACAATGTCATGGTTTTGTAAATACAATATTAACTCCTTGTTTTATGTAAAGCGGAATCTTGGAATAATGTGTTATTGTGTAGTACCCAAAGGGTGACTACAATCGATTAATATATATTTTTTTATCTTGAAATCAGAATCGTAACTTCTCTACAGATTACTTATGACACCCTAATGCAGACATGGTATCACAAGGGGATATATGTATTGGTATATCAGCCTTTTTTTGAAAAAATCACAAGCCCACTAACATAACCACCAACACAATTGAGAATACATATAAAAAATATATGTATAGTATATAATAAGCAATCTAAGCTGGGGTGGCATTCGTTTGATTTGAATATATTTTTTAATCTTTTTGTTCTTGCTAATTATTATATAGAAGTAAAATAGAAAAAAAAACTTAAACATAATTACTCTTTCATATTCCTCAAACAATGACTACTACAAAAGTTAACTTCAACTGTAAAAACGGCGGCGATGCTGGCAACAACATCCTACATGGTCGCAATGGAAATGTAAGGTATGTAAAATGGTTGGAATGTTCCGAAACTAGGTGTGGGCCAGTATTCAATAGTAGAGGGTTAAAAAGTATAGTAGGAGAAAAGATTTATAAAAATTATGAAAGTGAAGCAATTTAGCTTCAAAGATTTATTGTGGGGTGATATGGAGATCATGCAGTTGACAACAGGGTGACATTAGCGTAGCGTAATAGAGTGGTAGCATAAAATAAATTCGTAATATTATATACATTTGACTCGTGTTATTGTTCTGGTATATTGTATTGCTGAGATACCTCAGAACAACGCAATTTTGTTTTTTATATCCTTCACCACATTGTGGTACATGGTTCCTTTTGAGAATATCCATAGACTCACTCTCTAAGTAAATATATATATATATATATGTATATTCGATTTGCACGAAATTTGGCATAGCGTAGTGAATTAAGTCAAGAATGATTTGTTTTAAGTCCGTTCATATTTAGATATAGCTCCCATATATATTTTTAACCGATTTAAGGTAAATGTTGTACCAAAGTCCCTATATATCTTTCGATTTGCACGAAATTTGGCACAGAGTAATGACTTAGGTCTAGAATGATGTGTGTTAAGTTTCCGGAAAATCGGTTCAGATTTAGATATAGCTCCTATATATATATTTCGTCCGATTTAAGGTAAATAGTGCACCAAGACCCTATATATCTCTCAATTTGCTCGAAATTTGGCACAGCATAATGAAATAGGTCTAGAATAATGTGTGTTATGTTTCATAAAGTTTAGAATAATGTTTGTTAAAGTTTAGAATAATGTTTGTTAATTTTCATGAAAATCGGTTCAGATTTAGATATAGCTCCCATATATATTTTCGTCCGATTTATGTTAAATGGAACACCAAAGACTCTCTATATTTCGATTTGGACGAAATTTCGCATAGCGTACTTAATTAAGTCTATAGTTATGTCTTCTAAGTTTCCTGAAAATCGGTTCAGATTTAGATATATTTCCCATATATATTTTCGTCCGATTTAAGGTAAATAGTGCAATAAAGACCCTTTATATCTTCGATTTGCTCGAAATTTGGCACAGTGTAATGAAATAGGTCTAGAATGATGTGTGTTAAGTTTCATGAAAATCGGTTCAGATTTAGATATAGCTCCCATATATATATATACGTTCGATTTAAGGTAAATGGTGGACTAAAGTCCCTATATCTTTCGATTTGCGCGAAATTTGGCACAGCGTATGAATGATGTGTTCAGATTTAGATATAGCTCCCATATATGCTTTCGTCTGATTTAATGTAAATGGTGTACCAAAGTCCGTATATATCTTTCGATTTGTACGAGATTTTGCCTGGGGTACTGAATTATGTCTAGAATAATGTGTATTAAGTTTCCGGAAAATCGGTGTGGATTTAGATATAACTCCCATATATATTTTCGTCCGATTTTTAGTAAATGATGCACTAAACTCCTCATGTTTATTAGGTA
Organism: Musca vetustissima; assembly: GCF_032173495.1. NCBI lineage: Eukaryota > Metazoa > Arthropoda > Insecta > Diptera > Muscidae > Musca > Musca vetustissima. Next base: position 142,234 of record NW_026877613.1, read on the forward strand.
TTGAAAAATGGGACGTCTGTTAAGATTCCTCTGTTGAATATTTCTAAAATGGTGAAGGGTATCATATAGTCGGCCCCGTCCGACTGGTTTATTTTAACCACACCAGACTCCACAATTATGTGCTGAACATCTTAAATTTTCCTAGGGAAGGGTGATCTGTGTAACTAATTCGAATGACTGTCATGATAATAAACGGTCAATATGCCGCGTATCAAACGAACCAATCTTTTTGTGTAAAATAAAAACATTTGAATCTTATGGTTACACGAAATATTACCCAGGATCGAAGTATATATTGACAGAAACTTAGAGGGTATTAGTAGGGTATCATATATCTCCCCAGTCCGACTATAGTGCTCCTCTCATTGGTTTTAAAATATCTTTTAACAAAATATTTAAATGTCTGTAATGATGTATTTAACCCATCAATAACCTAGTATAGCAAATTACAGACAGTCAGGTTGGAAAATTGCACTAGGAGCTGTAAAATACCGACAATGTAGCGGGACATTTATATGGTGGTTAAATATAAACATATATAGTGAACAATTTCTATGGGGATGTTTTTCACCCACTAATGCTAAACTTTAATGGGTCTGTTCATGTCACCAGCAAAAAATAAATAAATTAATTAACAAACATGAGATTTGAGTTCGAATATTTTTTTACCTTTCATTATATCCGTCTACAAAGTAACAAATTAAAGTCAATTCCCAAAATGTTAAACCCGTGTCCAAAATCATCAAAATACTAAAGTAAAGTAAGCAAAATACTAAAGTAAAGTAAGCAAAATACTAATGTAAGTACTAATGTAAGTACCGTGGACGCTACCATAAAAACTGGACCAATGTTGGTAGGAAAATTTTCTTCCTAATATGAACATAAAACCAGTAAGGAAAGCAGTAAAGTCGAACGGGACAGACCACCACTTTGGGTATATCCAATAGTTGGAATCGTAACAGACGTCGCATTTTTGAAGGACCATCAACATGAAATTAAACATGTCATTCTGCAACCTATACAAAATTTTGGTCAGATATAGAGTTGCTTCTTACAATGGGACAAAATTATGTAAATAAATTTAAAGCAAAATATTGGAATCTAAACCGATTTCATCGAAACTTGTCACATATTAGGTTACACTTATGTCAGTATATTTTTTGCTTTCGGCCACATTTTTAGTTTTTCATTTACTTATAAATCCAAATTTCGTGCAAATCGAAGGATACATAGGGACTTTGGTGCACTATTTGCCTAAAAATCTGAACCGATTTTCACGAAATTTAACACACATCGTTCTACGCTTAATTCAGTACGCTATGGCAAATTTCGTGCAAATCGAAGAATATATAGGGACATTGGAGCACTATTTACCTATAATTGGACGAAAATATATATGGAAGCTATATCTAAATCCGAGCCGATTTTTCCCAATTTCAATAGGGTTCATTCTTGAGCCAAATAAGTGAACTGTGTCAAATTTCATCCAAATCGGATCACAAATGCGACCTGTACTTTGTTAACAAAAATACATGGACGGACGGACAGACGGACATGCATAAATCGACTTAAAAAGTGATACTATGCATCTCGTTTCCTTTTGCCTGTTACAAACATATGCACAAAGACATAATACCCTGTACCACAGTGTGGTGAAGGGTATAAAAACAATTCCGTATAAAAACTTTTTTATATACCTGTCCTTAAACGTGGACCGATATATCCCAAAATCAAAGTTTAAATTTCGGAAAATCTGGGAAGGAAATAGAATGTCAGCCATTATAAGGTCGACAGAGCGTCAGCGAAAATTAAGGACAGGTTATCTTATTGTTGGTCCGGTCTATCCGGATTTTGACCATAATAGAGAATTGGTTAATACTTTATTCCTCAGACCCACATATTCTAAAAATAATTTAATATATAATGGATTTGACAATTTAAAACCACTGGGTTGATGAAATTTGGTACAATGTAAACATACCATAAATTATGAAAATTCACGTCATTCGAGTATAACATCTTTCACACATGTCATATACGTATTTTCTTATTTCTCTTAAAGGGGTAGTAGGTACAATATAATCGTTTATGAGTAGTAGAAAAAACAAAAACAAGAAAAGGGTTTAAATAGGAAATTCCATAAAGTGATGCATGCCTATGTATCTGTTTTGCGTCGCTAGCATATCTTTACTGAGTACTATTATTATTTAGTGCGCTAAAGGTCCGGGTATTTGTGGGTGAGTGGTTATGGCGGCGATGTCCTGAGTTTTTTTATGTTTTTAACATTTCACGTTTGCTTTTCGCTTGTTGTTGTTATTTTTTAAGCCAAGCTATTCCTTTGGAATTGAAAGGCTGTGCGATGTGATGATGTTTAACTGTTGAGCTATTTTTATTTCACCGTGGAATTTGTCGTTGTTGTATTTACATGTTAGGGGAGCATTGGCTCATCTTTATCGTCGTCGAGTATGGAAAAGCTAAGCTCTGGGCCTAAAGAAAGAAAAAGTTTAACTCGAAATAATTGCAGAGTGTGTTTGTGTGTATCGAAAGGACATTGCCCCTACAGATAAACAAAAGGAAACAACAACAAAAACCATTAATTCAAACCCGGTATTTTGTCAGCACATTTTTTCATTTCTATCCCTTTAACGATGTTTAGGTTTCCCAAGTGAGTTTGCTGTTAGGGTGCTTGGCTTTCAAGCACTTTGTATACCACCCTTCATGAGATAGAGGATGTAATAATTTTGTTATTTCGTCTATAACAGATCGAAATATTTTTTGGACATTTTCCATAAGCTATATGTTCTGTATATTTTCGTCGGTTCCACAATCTGTGTGTGTGACAATGCACAATACAATTTTTAATTACCATTACTTTCGGATCTATGTCGATTTAGGTATGTACGCCTGTATATATATGACCATCGTAGCGGTATGGCTGGCAGTATCGAACGATGATGGTAGTCATTTTTGGTTTTTCCACTTTTAAAAATCAAATAAAATGAAAAATATATTATCGGCATGAACGGTTGCAGATGGACGCAAAATTCTGCTCTTAGAATATATCAAAGCACCGATTGTTGCTATAACCATTCAAATATCTTCTGACACAGCTTGAAACTGGATTCTGAAATATTATATGTTTTCCTTTCATGAAATAAACCGATTATTTCCCCAATTTACACAAACGACCACGTTACTAGACATACAAATTATTTATTGTTTGTTTTAAAAATTTGCCCTGTTAATTGACGTGTAAATTCATTTTGCACTGATTATTGTCGTTGATACGCTTTGGCGCCTCTTAATGGAAATTCTATTTTGACATATTTATGTGTGAAGATTATGTACTGTATCAGTGAACGTCCTATTGTTGGTCGTGTGCATTTTTTGCGAGGCATGTAAGCAGACAATGCGCCATTCCGACTATCGGCTTATTATGTATAATTTAATAATTTCCCTGCAAACATATTTAACGCCCTGACACCAGCACCATAATTTTTTCGGCCATGCTACTAAGTGTCCAGTCATCGAGACGCGCTGCCAACAAATATTCACCCACAATTATCGATTTTCAACAATGGGGGGATATGTCCCAAACCGAAAGTCCATAATGAATGGCAATAACACTTTATGGCTTGGCCATTACGTTATTACGAAATTTGGTATTGAGTTTTGGTGTGAAGTTAACCAGCAATTGATAATTAGGTTGGAATAATTCTCAGTAGTAATATAATAAAGCGATGAGTAAATGGTTAATAGCGATCTTAAAATATAAATATGTGTGGAAATAAATTTTATTTTATTTTTAGATTTAATACAAGGAAAAACATATTGCATATATTTTAGAAGTTATTGATGCCGGAGATGATTGTACAAAATCGTCATGTAATATACACAGAGACAGAGATATCTTTGGGAATTTATTCCATTAGAAAATATTCGATACTAGCATATGCCTAGTACTTCGTAAGCGAATGAGGGAATTATTTAACCATTTAGTACCTATGTTCTCTTATAGTAAGTATTACCAAAACTTCCTCCATATCACAACACTACACACCAATTCTAACCGCAACATAAATCTAAATTTATACTTAATTAGGTATCATTTCGCTGGCTTAACTTGTAAAGGCAACAAGTCCATTTTTTTTAGAAATTAAGAGTTTGATACAGTTATGTATAATAAGACAAAATGTATCGATTTAAAAAAAATTAAAATACATTTTCTCATTTTTGTTGGTGTTTTGTGTTGATGAGTAAACGCGCTAAGTCCAATTTAACACACGTCGCTGGATTAACATCATGTAAGAGCTCTAAGTCCACTTTTTATTTTGAGAATTTTGGACACGATTATCAATATTGGTCCACTTTTTAGGGTAGCCCTCATATTACATTACCCCACTATGTGGTATTTTGGGATTTTTTGTACATTTTTCAATCGAATTGGTTCTAATTTGATATTCTGGGTTCTCATTGGGTGTCCAATATTTGATTGTTTTTGTCTCTCCTGAAAAATTGTTAAAAAGTGACTTATCGCCTTCACAAGTTTGGTCAGCGATTTATTACCCTCCTGTAACGTGACCGCTACATTTCACACCCCTCATTAAAATAATATTAGGATACCTACATTTAAACAACTCACTTTGCAATCATAATAACTAGATAATATACTTCAATGAACAGTCATGAAATTATTGTGGAAATATAGGAAAGTAATTCTCATTCACTTTGTGCTGTCGAGTCGACTACTTCAACCCGAGCCGACTACTATAATCCGAACCGACTACTACAATCCGAGTCGACTATTACAACCTGAGCCGACTAATACAAGCAACATACCTCAATTCTACAGTGCAGTAGTTATCTTATTTCCAAATTTCATTGTTCTTGCTGCATCGATTCACTCAAATCCAAATTTCGTATACACGTACTTAATACCACCTCCTTGTACTGACCACACTTCTAAATCGCATTCCATTCCAAAATTCACATGCTACCAAATTGTATCAAATTTAGTACATTTTAGTACTTTACGGATACTTATTGTTCGAATTTCCAAAAACTCGTTGGTACATCTGTCATACACTTTATCAATGACCCTCTATCTAAATTTTAGAGATCTAGCTCTACCGGTTCGCCAAATACAAACGATTACATATTTAGTACTTTTTGTTACGTTCGAGTTCGAATTTCCAAAACCCCAGCCTTATCTGTCACCTTTGTACCATGAGTGACCCTCACCCAAAATTTTAAGATTCTAGCTTCAGCTGTTTCGTCAGTGCGTTGGTGAATCGTTAAGTCAGTCAATCTCTTTACTCTCTTATTAGTATCGATTGCTTGAACACTGGATTCCTGAACAATTCGATAATTTCTCAAAAAAGGGGTGCCATGAGAATTGCATTCAAAATATTTGAAATTTGCATGAAATAATCTTCAAAATGTAAATTATATAAACCGTTAAATAGAATGAAATAAAGATTTCTCTGAATTTTCCTGTAGCACTTAAAAATCTCCCATTATTTCGAAGACTTTTAATAAAATAAATAATTTTATAAATGCAAGTTTAGCCTTAAAACTTCATAATGAAGGTTTCATCTTCGGAAATTTACATTTTTCATGATTTCATGAAAACAAGAACCTAACCTATAAACTTTGATATTCAACTTCATAGCCACAATACCCCAATACCAGGTCTTATCTTTTCCATTAGTTGAAGTTATGTTGAACGGGCAGTATGCATGCAAAAATGTGTTTTAGCAAGAAGGGAACGGGGTCCGACTAAGTGATGCCAGTGTTCATGTATGAACGTGTGATTATTTGATATGTATAGGCTTTATAACAATAGGCTTTATGGCATATGACTATGTATGGCTATGTGGTTTCATATTGTAATAGGTCAACAACACTCAATGTACCTGTATGTGTGCTCATATTACTGACCAGTTTGCATAACTATGCAGGAATAATAAATGCCTTAAGTTTTCTTGGTATTAAACGATGAAGCGATGCATTTTCAAACACCCATTTTAGTGGCATCTTAATGCATTCGGCTTGTTAACTTTTTACCTCTTTGGGAAAAGGAATACCAGGCACAGATATGAAGAGGCTAATTTGGTCAATAAACAAAAATTGAAATTATAAGGAATTTACGGGCACTAATGCTAATGCAAGGATACTATGCTACTTTTATGTGTACTCCGTTGAAAGGAGAAGTAAAACCAAAGGGAAATAGTTAAGAAGCCATTTGAGATGTGCCGAACATCTAAGCTGTAAATTGATATGCAATTCAAAATCTCCATCTTAATTTTTTTTTTACAAAAACAGTACTAAATCTGTTAATTGGTAAGGGAGGAATTAATTTTTCTCATTAACTGAAGAAGACATTTGTTTCTTTGCCATTACATTATGAACATCATTTAAAAAACTTCTAACTTCTGTATATTTTTTATCATTTCAGAAAAACCAGCAAGACCATCATTAGGGGTAAGTTTATTCAAAAGTGATTATTTTATTACACAATATTTTGAATTTATAAACTAGCAGACCCGACAAACGTTGTTTTGCCTTATGAACGTGCATCAATATTTAGTTCCTTTTTGTGTTTTTGCAACGTAACTCAAGAACTACTGCACAGATTTTGGCTTTGAGGAGGCTTTCTGTCTAATTTTAAGTTCGTCCCACAGATGGCGCGCTACATAGTTTCTTTGCATTTTGCCCGATTAGAGATTGGGTGTTAAATTCATGTAATTCTGACGGGTCTGCTAGTACATTATAAATTACCTTTAATTATGTATTTCATGTAGGGTAAGGAAGTAAACTGTAAACTGTCGGTATAGTACTTTATGGTATATGTCCCACATAATGAAAGGTCCAGCCGTTCCTTCAAAATTTATTTTTCAATATTTTCGCATATTTTTCTCAATTTCTTTTTTCACAAAAACTCTTAGTCAAATCGGTCCCGCCGTTCTCAATTGATGAGTTGCTACACATTGTTAACATAATTTGTATAATCTTTTTTTGTTTGACTCCCACGCGCTATTCACGAAAACAGGTTATGTATGAATTGGTGTAGGAATACTTAATGTCGATTGCAGTAGTTCTTGAGTTACGGAGCAAAAACACAAAAAAAAAAAATAAATATTGCGTCGTCTGTCGGATGAACTTCAAAATACACAGAAACTCTTATTATTTACCTTAGAGCCTGTACATACAATTTGGTCAAAATCGGTGCAGTAGTTCTTGAGTTACGTTGCAAAAACACAAAAAACTAAATATTGCGCTATCTGTCGGATGAACTTCTAACTACACAAAAACACTCCTCACACCCCATAGTGCCTGTACATACAATTTGGTCAAAATCGGTGCAGTAGTTCTTGAGTTACGTTGCAAAAACACAAAAAACTAAATATTGCGCTATCTGTCGGATGAACTTCTAACTACACAAAAACACTCCTCACACCCCATAGTGCCTGTACATACAATTTGGTCAAAATCGGTGCAGTAGTGTTTGAGTTTAGCGATCACGAACATACACGTAATATTTATATATACATATATATATAGAGAAGAGATAGAGATTCCTTCAAATATTCATTTATCAAATAAATAATAATTGAAACAGCTCAGATATATATTGTTGCTATAAAATATTTAATGTATGCAATGCGCACCCACTCATGTGTATGTATGTGTGTTTCGTTTCTTCTATATTTATCCATGCATGCTTAAGGAGACAGAACAAAAACTCAAACACATAGCCAGTCAAAGAAAAGTGAAAATAAAATATATTGCACATTGCCTTTGTTATGTTAGTTAGTCTTTAATATTTATTATAAACTTCCTTTGAATGAATATAAAGTGGGATGAAAACTTATCCTTTGAAAGTTATTTAAAGGGCTCTCACACATTTTATCTAAAATGTAAGAAGGATTAACACAGTCAAACTTTCATATACATACCCAGCAAACTTAATTTAGACAGGTTTATATGAACAAATCAGCTGACGGCTTGTTATATATCTCACTACACTACGGGGGTATATTAATTTTGTCTTTTCATTTGTAACATATCAAAATAATAATTTCCGAAATTAAATCATTTTATTCTAAAGTATGCTCAAGGTACTATCAAAAAAGGATTTTCTTCTTGGAGTCCCCATTGTTTTAAATATTTTGAATGTTATCCTTAGGGTTGAGGGCATAAGAAGTTTATTATACCCTTCACCACACTGTGGTACAGGGAGGCAAAAGGAAACGAGGTAGACACATGGTTCCTTTTGATAATATGCATAGAATAACTTTCTGAGTCGATTTACACATGTCCGTTCGTCTGTACGTCCATGTATTTTTGTGAACAAAGTACAGGTCACATTTATAATAAAATTGGTCATAGGTCACTTATTTGGATCAAGGACGAACCATATTGAAATTGGGAAAAATCGGTTCAGATTTAGATATAGCTCCCATATATATATTTTCGTCCGATTTAAGGTATATGGTGCACCAAAGTCCCTATATATTTTTCGATTTGCACGAAATTTGGCACAGCGTAATGAATTAGGTATAGAATGATGTGTGTTAAGTTTCGTGAAAATCGGTTCAAATTTAGATATAGCTCCCGTATATACTTTCGTACGATGTAACGTAAATGGTCCGCCAAAGTCCCTATATATCTTTCGATTTGGACGAAATTTGACACAGCGTAATGAATTAGTTCAAGACTGATGTGTGTCAAGTTTCCTGAAAATCGGTTCAGATTTAGATATAGCTCCCATATATATTTTCGTCCGATTAATGTAAATGGTGTACCAAAGTCAATATATATCTTTCGATGTGCACGGAATAGCGTAATGAATTAGGTCTAGAATAATGTGTGTTAAATGTCGTGAAAATCGGTTCAGATTTAGACATATCTTCAGTATATATTTTATGTAAACTAAAGACCCAAAGTTTGTCGGATTGTCGCACAATTTTGTACAATGAACTGTTATTAATATAAGTTAATCTCTGGCAAGTCTCATTGAGATCGGGCCACATTATATATACTATATCTATAGCAACTCTATATCTGACCAAATGAAAAATTTAGTATAGTTTGCATAATGACATGTTTATGGATCCATTGCCGTGTTATGGTCCTTCAACGTCTGTTAGGATTCATCTGTTGAATATACCCAACGTGGTGAAGGGTATCATATAGTCGGCCCCGTCCGACTTTACTACTTTCCTTACAGGTTTTTATATGGTGGAGTGTTTATTTAATTTGTCATGACGTTTGCAACACCTCGAAATTTTCACGGGAGACCTCATCAGATCAGAATAAAATTCAATGTCGAATTATGTGTGTCCGTCTGTCTGTTGAAATCACGATAGGGATCGTAATATTTTTGGTATTGCAAATGGGATATATAGGTCCACATTTTGGTGTAGCCCCCATTATATTCGGTATTTTGGACACATTTCTCAGCTGCATTGGTTTTATCAGGTTTAGATATAGCTTAAATATGTATTTTCATCCGATTTCATCTAAATATTGTACCAAGTAACAAAAATTTGTCCGATGGGGACGAATTTGTGCACAACGTACCAAATCCAACCAAGATTAATTGGATCTAGATACAAGATCTATATACATTTACACAGCGCACTCTACTGCAGCATACCAAATGATCAAATACATCCAGATTTATAACTCAATTCTGCACGATTGGCATGCAATTTATCATAGGTTTCAAAATGGTATGTGTATGTTTTTATACCCTTCACTATACTGTGGTACAGGGTACTATGTCTTTGTGCATATGTTTGTAACAGGCAAAAGGAAACGAGATAGACACAAGGTTCCTTTTGAGAATATGCATAGAATCACTTTATAAGTTGATTTATGCGTGTCGTCCATGTATTTTTGTTAACGAAGTACAGGTCGCATTTGTGATCCGATTTGGATGAAATTTGGCACAGTTCACTTATTTGGCCCAAGGACGAACACTATTGAAATTGGGATAAATCGGTTCAGATTTAGATATAGCTCCCATAAATATTTTCGCCCGATTTTAGGTAAATAGTGCACCAAAGTCCCTATATATCCTTCGATTGGCACGAAATTTGGAATAGCGCACTGAATTAAGCCTAGAAAGGTTTGTGTATTTTAGTTAACAAAGTACAGATCGCATTTGTGATCCGATTTGGATGAAATTTGGCAAAGTTCACTTATTTCGCCCAAGGACGAACCCTATTGAATTGGGAAAAATCGGTTCAGATTTAGATATAGCTCCCATATATATTTTCTTCCGATTTTAAGTTAATAGTGCACCAAAATCCCTATATATCCTTTGATTTGCACGAAATTTGGATTTATAAGTAAATGAAGAACTCAAAATGTGGCCGAATGCAAAAAAAAAAACAAAACATACTGAAATAAGTGTAACCTAATATGTGGCAAGTTTCGATGAAATCGGTTTAGATTTCGATATTTTGCTTTAAATTTATTTACATAATTTTGTCCCATTGTAAGAAGCAACTCTATATCTGACCAAAATTTAGTATATGTTGCAAAGTGACATATTTAATTTCCTGTTGATGGTCCTTCAAAAATGCGACGTCTGTTAGGATTCCATCTGTTGGATAGTGGTGAAAGGTATCATATAATCGGTCCCGTCCGACTTTACTACTTTACTACTTTCAATTAGCTATATAGTTTACACATTTAATTTCAGCCGCTTCCAATTCAATGGCCTTCCGAAGATGCTATGAACATCCCATTTATGTTCTCCAAGTGGATAAATGTATCATATAGTCGGTCCCTTTTGAACATTCCTTACTGGTGTTCATACCGGCTTTGTTTAGCTCCCAGAATTTTTTTATTTGCGTAAATAAATATATTTTGAATTTTGTACATTATTCCAACTAAATTGTTTACAGTTTAAACGTTTTGCTTTTGATAGATTTGAAATGACCTGTATTCACATTGCTGATTTCAAAGTGGAAGCTTTAAAACATAAATTCTTTTAAAAAAACATCAAAGACAAATTTTGTTTAAATGCCACAACTTTTATTTGAATTAAACCAATGCTTAAAATATAAACTTTAAAAGTTTGTTGAAAATATCATCTTCGTGAAACCCAAGTCATTTAACATATTTATTCTTTGTGTCAACTTGCCAGACCAGACTGACAACATTATTAGCCCGAATTTGTCCCTTAATGATGGAGCATCCACATAGATAGTGTTTGCTTTATTGCTCGTGAGCTCTATATATTCCACCGCCACAAACCCTGCAACACATTCACTCACACACAATATAGTGTATTTACATTATAAACTGTGCAACAAGAACAACAAAGTGACAACTGCGAACATTATATAATGAATTGAAAACAACGAAAAGAAAAATGCAACAACAGCAGCTACTAAAGACGAAAGAGAAAATGGAAAATAAACACAACAAATATTTCCTATAAAAGAAAGCTTTCAATACATTCAGTCTCTTTCCATTATTATCAAGGTATGGGGATTGTCTATCCGGGACAGAGGGTGTAGAAAGAAGTAGCATACTCATCAGATACTGTTCCATAAAGTTAGCTGTTAAGTAAGTTTTTCTATTAAAGAAAGTTCCCGCTGTGTAGCTGGAAATACCGATGAGACACAGAGGAGGGATAAATAAAACATTTTGGCAATAAGAAAGGATAGCTGTCGGAATGAAATGACTATAAGATACCCTACATAAAGAGGTGCTCTAAGAATCTAATTGTAATGTTTATTAAATTATATATGGTTGCGATATATCCTAGATTTTGTATCAAGCGAACATGTGTGATACAAAAATCGGTGTCAATTAGACAAACGTTGGGTCATTGGTACATGCAAATCAAACGTATAATATAGATGCGTATTTTGTACACCACTTACGAGAAATGGCATGAAAAAATATTTATGGAAACAATATTTAATTCTGAATCAATATAATGCACACATAACCCACCAGATTCTATACACAAGTCAGTACAATATTCAATAGGGTTCGTACTTGGGCCAATGTTATGAGTTTAGCCAAGCTAATATATTGTGGTGTATCTCACACAGTAAATCTTCATTACTGTATTCAAATGGTTTTGCGGAAGAAAAAGGCGACCATTTGGTTCATTCACAAGGAACTTTCATCGTATTTGGGGCTTCAAATATTCCTTTTAGTCTTATAAAAGACATTTGAAGCACCTTGATCATATTTTTATACCCTCCACCATAAGGTTTGTCATTTAATTTGCAACACCTCGAAATATTGGCCGTAGACCCCATTAAGTAGTCGATTTATGTGCGTCCATTTGCCTGTTGAAATCGCAATAGAGCTCGCAAAAGAAATCCATTATTTTTTTCGGACTTTATTTAACAAGCCTCGGAATTTCCGATATGCACCATTTTGTTGCCTTTAAAATGGTTATCTTCATAATGTCTCTCTCATAGAAGTCCTGCTATCTATTTGCAAAAAACTCTAGCAGTCGATTTTCATAATTCTCCTTAGATACAAATTTCAAAACAGTTTTATGGTCAATTTTTAACTCATGGGCGATGTCACGACTTCTAACATGCCGGTCAACATTTCTCCGATTTTATCGACATTTTCGACGACCGGCTTATTTTTAATGTGCAACTCAAGGTGGAGGGTATAAAAAGTTTAGAGGGTTTAAAATTGTCCGAACTTTAGGCCATTTCTACTCTTTATAACCTACACAACTATATTTTCAGGGTCCAAGGCCCACCTTGGCATGTGTGTCCGTCTGGCCATTATAATTTTGTAAACATGCTACATGCCAAAGGTATGGACCAATCACAACGAAACTTTTCATGTATGACCGTTTCTGGCCAAATTAAGACCCCTGTTGTTTTTGGTAATAATCCTTTAATATTTAGGGGGTGAAATGGACCAACAAATGTACTTTAGTTAGGTTTTCTGGTAGCTCTATAGGCCGCAATTAGAACCCGAATTTAACGAAATTTTACACAAGGAAGTGAATTTGGCCAAAGTTTTGGCGAAGAATGGTCAATATTTAATGGGTCAAATGAACCAGAATTTTGTGTAAAAAATTACAAAATTTGAGAAGTTGTTAGTATATCCATGTGGAGCATATGGCCTTTCAACTGATACCAATTTTGTCCTATCTATTCGAATGTGGGAGTTATACCTAAATACTTACAAGGGTCTACCAATGTATACCTTTACCACACTGTGATTCAGGGTATTATGTCGTTGTGCATGTGTTTGTAACAGGCAAAAGGAAACGAGCTAGACACATGCTTCCTCTTGAGAATATAGAATAGAATCACTTACTGAGTCGATTTTTGCATGTCCGTCTGTCTATCCATGTTAAATTGTAAACAAAAATGCAGGTCGCATTTACTATCGATGAAGTTTGGCTCATACCATATATTTGCCCCAAGGATGATATTTTTCGAAATTGGTGAAAGTCGGTTCAGATTTGGATATAGATCCCATATATACTTTTGTCCGTTTTTTAATAAATGGTGCAGCAAAGAGTCAAATCTAGGCCGATTGGCACAACATTTTGCCCAACAGAAGTTACTATAGAGTTTTATTGAAATCGGTTCAGATGTAGATATAGCTCCCATATATACATATATATATATATATATATATAAACAGATTCCGATTTTATATAAATGGTGCACTAAAGGGTCAAAGTTAATCTGACTGGCACGAATTTTGCACAGCATATTGAAGTTAGCATAGTTTAACGTGTGCAAAGTTTTGTTGAAATAGGTGCAGATTTAGATGAAGATACCATATATATTTTTGCCCGATTTTAAAAATTATTCAGATGAGTTACAAACGTTATTGCGAAATGAATTTCCCTCCAGACTATGATTTAGGGGTTTAGAAACATTTTTGGAACCAATAAGTCAATAGGTTTAATTGGTATAGTTTGAGCAAAATGTTTTTAAAATATATGTTGACCCCAATACCTTCAAATCTAGAGACACAGCACCTCAAACGTCTATATTTATTGAATGGATGTGAATTAATGAAACATTGAAGAAAAAACAAGAAAATAAGACCATTACATGAAGGTTTTTTGGTTATTACATTCCACATTAATGTCTATACTTCCACATCATTACTGATATGTATGTGTTTATGTTGTTCTGTGACAAAGAAGGATTATCATCGCCCTTTGCTTATAAAAGTCGTTGCTTTTATTTGACCATTAATAGCAAGTAATGGTGTAAATATCCTTTTTGCTTTCCTAGAATTTTAGCTTTTAATGCTAAGCTAATAGATGTGGGATATTAGATCACATTTACTAGGAAATTACTGGTACACTAATAGATTTGATTAAATAGAATACTTGGTTAAATACTTGGTTTTTATTGACTACCTTTTATCCCCTGCAACATATTATTTGTTCTAACAAAATATATTAAAGCACCACAGCAAAAGGAAAAGGGAAGATTAAATACTAAAATAGAGCAGTAAATAAAAGCATGCAGATGAAGGAATCACATATCAAAAGAATTTCATTAAATTCTGGACATTTATATGTCTTCTTAAATGGATTTGAAACTTTCACATTCTTCAGGTGAATTTTGTGAGGGGTTATTCACCTAGTTAAGCTTTTTTCATTTCATTTGATAAAGAATTTTTGAATTGGTCTCTGATACTGCGGTAATAATTCGGGATATCTTGCGTTCCTTGTGACGTCAATTCACATTTCCCCAACAATCATATGCTTCTCAATTTGAATGATGGCATTTTATCAAAAAAAAAGTAAATAAATAAATAAAAATAATATAAAATCTTTGTTATGTTCTACCGTGCGGAACTTTTAATTTTTGTGGCCATGTCTTTGTAAATTATTTAGTTTGGAAAATTGGGAAAGGAACATTCAAATACCAAAAACGAAGCATGGCGTTTGTATGTACTACAAAATACAGCTTCATTGGAGTATTGAAAATGGGTTGTCGAATGGTGTTATGTACATCGAAACTATTCGGCATATCTATTTTTCAATTTACTGCCACGTCGGAGGATAAATGCTTCAAAAACCTTGTGGATAATAAAATCCTTTATAAAGATCCGGCCGCTATTGCTTACATCGTATATCAATTAACTGTCAGTATACCTAAGGTGGAGTGTATCAAAAGTCCGAACTGAAAGCAACTAAATTTGGTGTAATTTATTATCCTTTATACTCTTGTTTAAAAAAACGAAATCCAAATTTAATATCAGTCAGTACATATTAATATATATTTCCATAACTACCTACCTTAAGTGGACCTCCCCCATTCACGATTTTTTCATTGGGCTGGTAAATGAATACCAATGCATGTTAAGGTTTGTATCTTTACACATATATAATTGAAGATTTAAAAGAGAAAAGAAAAATAATTTGCAAAATTAATAATTGCAAAAATTTCGATTGAAGAAAAAATAACAAAATGACGGAACTTTGAAAAAAAGTTTTTGGAAATTCACCTATTTTTGACCACAGAAAGAATAAGAAAGTGCCCGCCATTCGTAAAAACACTATTTTGAGAAAAATGCCTTTAAAGTTTGAGAATCACTCTTGCCGCCACTTGATGCTGACACAATAAATCGGCTATATAAAATAAGATTTTCACTTGAAATTTTGTAGTGACATTCTTGAATTAGTGTAGTTTTGAAAAACTGAATTATCTTTTTTGCACCCCGATTTTTTTTTTTTTGGGGGGGGGGGGGGTCCTCTTAACAATCATAAGTGCGAATTTACAAAACTTCCCACATACCCCAATTTTAATTCCACATTTCAGCTCTATCGTTTCCTCTAAATCCAAATGGATCAAATTTATAAATAAATATAATAAGTACAAATTTCTATTATTACCTACATCATGCAATCCAATTGAAATCCTATTACCGAATTTAAGATTCCAGCTCTATCGGTTCACTCTGAACACAAATTGCACAATTGTTTACTATTCAAGTTTATAATTCCAATTGTATAAAATGTAGTACCATTTAGTACCCAATCCTAGAGTCCAACAATACCCTTATTTCAAATGTCAGTGTTCCAGATCTACCATTTAGTACACACTCGTATAAATTTCCAAAGCTTCCTACATACCCCAATCCTACACCTCAACAGTGATTCTAACTATGAATTACAGTATACCAGGTCTATTGGTTCACCGAAAATTCAAATTGTACCGAATATAGTGCACATAAGTAAGAATTTCCCAAACTACAAACATGCCTAAATTCTAACAACGCAGTATTAACCCTTTTTCAAATATTCGGAATCAAAACTCTACCGGTTCACCCAAAATCCAAATTGTACCATTTTGTACTTTTTGTACACATAAGTACGTTTTTGTAAAACTACCTACTTATCGCTATCCTCCACTCCGATTCAGGATACCAGCTCCATCAGTTTCTCCAAATTCAAAGTGTACCAAATTTAGTACAGTTTAGTACTTTTCGTATACATAAGTACAGGCCTTCAAAACCGCCTCTTTATATCTATACTACTCCTCAACCATGATTCGCATTCAAAATTTCAAGTTTTTAGCTCTACCCATTTTAGTATTTTTGGGATAGTTATAGTTCGAATTTCCAAAAAAACCAGTAAGGGAAGTAGTAAAGTCGGACGGAGCCGACTATATGATACCCTTCACCACTTTGGGTATATTCAACAGATGAATCTTAACAGACGTCGCATTTTGAAGGATCAGTAAAATTAAATTGAACCCATAAACATATCTTTCTGCAACCTGTACTAAATTTTTCATTTGGTCAGATATAGAGTTGCTTCTTACAATGGGACAAAATTATGTAAATCAATTTAAAGCATATATCAGTCGGATACCCGTTGATTATTTGGATACATATCTGATAAACATGAGGAGTTTGGTGCACCATTTACTTCAAATCGGACGAAAATATTTATAAAAGCTATATCGAAATCTAAGCCGATTTCATCGAAACTTGTGTCTATATCGTTTCCTTTTACCTGTTACAAACATATGCACAAAGACATAATACCCTGTACCACAGTGTGGTGAAGGGTATAAAAAGGGGGTGAATACTAATAATTTTTGGTAGGAAAATTTGTTGAAACCCGTTCTCAAGAACCCCAAAATACTAAAAATTGGGGGTACCCATATATGGGGGCTACCAAAAAAATGGACCTATATTTATAATTTTTAGTGGAGAGATTTAGATATTTATAATTTTTAGATATTTATATATTTTAGTGGAGAGATTTGTTACACAAAAAGAACCCAAAGTACCAAATTTCAGCGAATTCGGTTGAAAAACGGGCTCAAGAACCCCAAAATACCGAAAATTGGGGGTACCCTTATATGAGGGCTACCCGAAAAAATGAACCTATATTTATAATTTTTTGTGGAGAGATTTGATACCCAATAAGAACTCAAAGTACTAAATTACAGCCAATTCGGTGAAAAAATACGGTAAAAACCCCCCAAAAACTGAAAATTGGGACGTACAGTAATATGGGGGCGAATTCGGTTGAAAAACGCGCTGAAGAACCCCAAAATATTGAAACTTTGCGGGTACCCTTATATGGGAGCTATGCCTAAACGTGGACCGATTTTCACGAAAATTAACACACATCATTCTAGGCTCAATTCAGTACGCTGTGCCAAATTTCGTGCAAATCGAAAGATATTTAGGGACTTTGGTGCAACATTTACCTTAAATCGGACGAAAATATATATGGGAGCTATATATAAATCTGAACCGATTTTTATGAAACTTAGCACACATCATTCTAGGCTTAATTTGGTACGCAGTACCAAATTTCGTGCAAATCGAAAGATATTTAGGGACTTTGGTGCACCATTTACCTTAAATCGGACGAAAATATATATGGGAGCTATATCTAAATCCGAACCGATTTTTCAATAGGGTTCGTCCTTGGGCCAAATAAGTAACGTATGCCAAATTTCATCCAATTCGGATAATAAATGCGACCTGTACTTTGTTTACAATTTAACATGCACAGACAGACGGACGGACATGCATAAATCGACTTAAAAAGTGATTCTATGCATATTCTCAAAAGGAACCATGTGTCTATCTCGTTTCCTTTTGCCTGTTACAAACATATGCACAAAGACATAATACCCTGTACCACAGTGTGGTGAAGGGTATAAAAATGCTACATCTATTCTACATTCCATCTGTGACCTTCATTTCAATGTTAAGAGTTATAGCTCCACCGGCTTGCCAAATACAAATTGTACCACATTTAGTATTTTCGTGCCGTTCTAGTACGTATTTCCAAAAATCTAGCCTTATCTGACACCTTAGGACCAAAAGTGACCCTCACCCCAAATTTCCTCCGTTTCGTCTGGGCTTTGGTGAACCAAGTCAGTCAATTTACTCTTTTATTAGTATATAGAATTTTCCATAACTAATTTGGACCTGCCAAAAAAAAAAAATAATAATAATAATTTTTGTGTGTGGTCTTATAATCCAATTAAATGCTCGTCAGTCATACTATTGCCTAATAAAATCCACAACATCAAAAAATTATGTACCGTAAATTTGAAAATTTAATGAGAGACATAAGTAATCTTCCCTGCAAAAATTTAAATAAAGGAATTCTGTTTTTTTTCAATTGCTCTCTAAGATCAGAATATTCAAAGAATATTACCGTTGACGTTTCGGCAAGGTTTTTATGTGCCAACAGAAACTAAAAAAAAACATGTGACAATGATTTGACAAAATTTCATCTGCCACTGATGTGCATGGCTGACATATTCATTATCTAGAGTAATAGCTGCAATGGAGGGATATGGTTCCAATTGTAGCAATACTGGCACTGACAGACTCCTTGGGTGTTCCATACACCGTTTTTTTGTTTTTTATACCCTTCACCATACTGTGGTACAGGGTATTATGTCTTTGTGCATATGTTTGTAACAGGCAAAAGGAATCGAGATAGACCCATAGTTCCTTTTGAGAATATGCATAGAATCACTTTCTGAGTCGATTTACGCATGTCCGTCTGTCCGTCCGTCCGTCCGTCTGTCCGTCCATGTATTTTTGTGAACAAAGTACAGGTCGCATTTATGATCCGATTTGGATGAAATTTGGCACAGTTCACTTATTGGGCCCAAGGACGAACCCTATTGAAATTGGGAAAAATCGGCTCAGATTTAGATATAGCTCCCATATATATTTTCGTCCGATTTAAGGTAAATGGTGCACCAAAGTCCCTATATATCTTTCGATTTGCACGAAATTTGACATAACGTATTGAATTGAGCCTAGAGTGATGTCTGCCAAGTTTCGTGAAAATCGGTCCAGATTTAGACATAGCTCCCATATATAGTTTCGTCCGATTTTATGTAAATGGTGCACCAAAGTCCCTATATATCTTTCGATTTGCACGAAACTTGGCATAACGTATTGAATTTAGCCTAGAGTGCTGTCTGCCAAGTTTCGTGAAAATCGGTCAAGATTTAGATATAGCTCCCATATATATTTTCGTCCGATTTTACCAAAGTCCCTAAATATCTTTCGATTTGGCATGACGTACTATATTGAGCTTAGAGTGATGTCTGCCAAGTTTCGTGAAAATCGGTCCAGATTTAGATATAGCTCCCATATATAGTTTCGTCCGATATTATGTAAATGGTGCACCAAAGTCCCTATATATATTTCGATTTGCACGAAATTTGGCATAACATACTGAATTGAGCCTAGAGTGATGTCTACCAAGTTTCGGGAAAATCCGTTCACATTTAGATATAGCTCCCATATAGTTTCGTTGATTTCATGTAAATGGTGCACCAAAGTCCCTATATATCTTTCGATTTGCACGAAATTTGACATAACGTATTGAATTGAGCCTAGAGTGATGTCTGCCAAGTTTCGTGAAAATCGGTCCAGATTTAGATATAGCTCCCATATATAGTTTCGTCCGATTTTATGTAAATGGTGCACCAAAGTCCCTATATATCTTTCGATTTGCACGAAACTTGGCATAACGTATTGAATTGAGCCTAGAGTGATGTCTGCCAAGTTTCGTGAAAATCGGTCAAGATTTAGATATAGCTCCCATATATATTTTCGTCCGATTTTATGTAAATGGTGCACCAAAGTCCCTAAATATCTTTCGATTTGCACGAAATTTGGCATGACGATTTTCACGAAATGATGACAGTTTCGTGAAAATCGGTCCAGATTTATTTAGATATAGCGAATATTTTCGTGAAAATGGTGCACGAAAATATATATCTTTGGATTTATTTGGCATAACATACTGAATTGAGCCTAGAGTGATGTCTACCAAGTTTCGTCAAAATCCGATTTTCAGATTTAGATATAGCACCATATATAGTTTCAGTCCGATATTATGTAAATGGTGCATCAAAGTCCCTATATATATTTCGATTTGCACGAAATTTGGCATAACATACTGAATTGAGCCTAGAGTGATGTCTACCAAGTTTCGGGAAAATATTAGAATATAGCTCCCATATATAGTTTCGTCCGATTTTATGTAAATGATGCACTAAAGTCCCTATATATTACTTTCGCTTTGCACCAAATTTGGCATAACGTACTTAATTGAGCCTAGAGTGCTTTATGCCAAGTTTCGTAAAAATCGGAGATTAATATATAGCTTCCATATATAGTTTCGTCCGATTTTATGTTAAAGATTCACCAAAGTTCCTATAAATCTGTTCGCTTTGGACGAAATTTGGTATAGCATACAGGATTGAGCCTGGAATGATGTGTGCTGATTTTCCTGAAAATCGGTTCAGATTAAGATATATATAGCAGATTTAATGTAAATAATGTACCAAACTTTTTCCCAATCGATTGATTTTCAAAATTGACGAACCAAGGAACCAATATATGGTTGATCTGTGTCAAAAATGAAATTTATAACCCAACCTGTGACAATTGAAATCGGTTCATATTTGGATATAAATTCCACATATATTTTCGTCCGATTTAAGTGTGCAAAAGTTTGCTGACATGAAATTTTGCACAAAGCACAAAATTGAGCATAGAATAACGTAGTTGGGTTTTCTGTACAGACATAGCTGACGGCCCAACATGTATGTCCCATTGTAAGAAACAAATGACATGCAAATAGATTGATATATTTTGATTCACATAAATCATATTTTAGTTCATCCAATTTCATGTTAATTGTTCTGTGAAGATAGTGGTGAAGGGTATCATATAGTCGGCCCCGTCCGACTTTACTACTTTCCTTACTGTTTTTTTTTTTGTTTTAAGAAATATACACTTTGTTGGTGCAAAATAAAATACACTTGTATCTTTCGTAAGTAAGAAAGTGTGTATGTGTTTTTTATGCACCTTGCTCACTTTATGCAGGACGGACAAACAAATGCGTTTCGTACATCACCCAGTTTCTAGCTACTAAAGTGAACGGAATAAGCAAGTGAGTGCCACATTCCCAAAAGATGGAGGCAAATATATTTAGTGGTAAGAAATGTGATTTTTTTTGTACTTTAGATTCGCTACATATTAACGGTGTTATTCCCTAGTTGCAGAATACAATTTCCTCGTTATACTGACACATTGTCAACATTATAATAAACATATAAATATATACAAACGTTTTGTCTAATACACTTTAATACCAGTAATGAAAGTAGTAAAGTCGTACTCGGCCGACTATAAGATACCCTTCATCAAATCAATCTTCCATCGAAGGAACATACTCATGCCTTTCTACAACCTATGTTAATATAATTTTATTCGGGCACATTTAGAGTCGTCTGTGTACCATGGGACAAATTTATGGAAAACGATTTCTAGCAAAATTGATATCCCCTTTTCGATACCATGGGACAAATTTATGGAAAACGATTTCTAGCAAAATTGATATCCCCTTTTCGATACGCCGCACTGTTAAAAATTTAATCTCAATCAGATATCCGTTCGAAATACATATGGAAGCTATGGATGCATCTGTACCAATTTCAACAAAACGCAATAACCTCATTCAAGTCTCAATTTTATACGTTGTGCAAAATTTCATGTTAATCGGGCAAACATTAGGTGTTTGATGCATCATTTATGTAAAATCGTCCTTGAATATATATTTATATGTGGGAGCTATATCGAAATCTGAACCGAAACTTTCAACACATCATTTTAGACTCAATTCAGTACGCTATGCCAAATTTCGTGCAAATCGATGTATATATAGGGACTTTATTGCACCATTCTTATTAAATCGGAGGAAAATATGTATAGAAGCTATATCAAAATATGAAGCGATTTTCACGAAATTTGACACACATCCTTCTAGATTTATTTCAGAACCCTAAGCCGAATTTGGTGAAAATCGAACGAAAATATATATGGAGCTATATCTAAATTTGGAACGATTTTCACGGAACTTAGCACACATTATTATAGACCTAATTTAGTACGCTATGCCAACTGTCGTGCAAATCGAAGGATATAAAGGGACTTTGGTGCATTTTTTGCCTAAAATCGGACGAAAATATATATGGGAGCTATATCTGAATCTCAACCGACTTTCACGAATCTTAGCACACATCACTCTAGACTCAATTCAGTCCGCTTTACCAAGTTTCGCGCAAATCGAAGGATATATAAGGACTTTGATGCACCATTTACATAAAATCGGACGAAAATATATATGGGAGCCTTATCTAAATCTGAACCGATTTTCACGAAACTTAACACACATCTCTCTAGACTTAATTTAGTGCGCTATGCCAAATTTCGTGCAACTAGAAAGATATATAGGTACTTTGTTGCACTATTTACCTTAAATCGGACGAAAATACATATGGGAGCTATATCTAAATCTGAACCGATTTTTTCCCAATTTCAATAGGGATAGTCCTTGGGCCAAATAAATGAGCTGTGCCAAATTTTATCCTACTCGAATCAAAAATGCGACCTGTACTTTGTTTACAATTTAACATGGACAGACACGCGGACGGATGGACATGCATAAATCGACTTAAAAGGTGATTCTATGCATATTCCCAAAAGGAACCATGTGGCTATCTCGTTTCCCTTTGCCTGTTACAAACATATGCACAAAGACATAATACCCTGTTCCACAATGTGGTGAAGGGTATAAAAAGGTACGATCATAGTATCATGTGGCACAATGAGTTGCCTTCTCTTGTTGGTTTTTCGAATTTTATTAAACACTTCTGGCAAAAGTATTGTGGTTTACCACCGATAATTGACATGCGACGTTGTTCAATCGGAAAATTCACATAATCGGTTCAGCCGGAGTTTTTATGTTCTGGGCCCATACGCATAGACACATAATTCGTCACCTATGCTGATTTTATGGACATTGTATTTGTATCCTACACAACTATGTTGTCAGGGAATTATAGCTTTATGGCCCAAGTCGATACATGCATGTGTATCCGTCAGTCCGTCCGTCTGCCCATTATAACTTCTAAACTCGATACAGACCAAAGTTATGGACCAATTGTTACGAAATTTTGCTGTAGGATGGGTTCTAGCCCAAGAAGAAATTAAATGGGCCAAAATCATTTTTGTATGTTTTTCAGATCGATCCAGAGATCACAATTGTAAACCAAATATATCAAAATTTTACACAGAGAATGAGATCTGACCAAGTTCAGACACTATTCATGGGAATCAATAAATATTTAGCAGGTCAAAAGGATCCAGACTTTTGTGTGAATTTTATATGGGACTATTTTGAGGTATTATCGACAACCAAGAAGAATCACTATCCAACTAAGGCCAACATTTCTGATTTGGATTTAAGAACAGGTCCAAATTCCTCACAATACAGCAAATATAAATTTGGCGGTACCTTTATAGATTTTTACGCAGAATAAAAATTTGTATGCCTTATGTAGGAACTGATCCTTTCGATTAGTTCCAAATGGAAAACCGAAAAGTTTATATCTATATATCTATAAAGTATTTGTTCATATTGATTATGTATGTGTGTTGTGACAACTTTCATCATCAACGAAATACTGGCTTAAACTTGCCTTATAATATTATAAAGGTTGGTGTGCTTGCAAGACATAAAACGACTTCCGGGTAAACAATGTTTATGTTGCAGCGAAAGGGAGTGGTTATTGCCGTTTTTGAAGCATCATCATAAACTGTTGATGGATTTGCCTCCTCTGGGGCGTCGAACTGTATTTCTCAACATCAAAAGCATAAAACTTGCCTTCAACGATAGGGGATATGTTTAAGTGGAACGGTGTTTTTTTCAATATGCAAAGACATCGTAAGTATTAGGGGGAAGACATCAAAGTGTGAAGTGCAATAAAAATTGCAGACAGCTTTATTTTATTATGCGATTTTTTTCGAATGTGTTAATCCACAGGCTAATATCCACTTAGCTTATGATCCACTTATGAAGTAGACAATAATTCAGTATAGTTGGACGGCCGACTAATTAGTATTGTACACAGTTACCAATGAAAACAATTTCAGAATAATCGGAAACACTTATGTTTTTGGTGTGTAATCGGACGTCAATGTATATGAGAGCGGAATCTGAAACCAGTAAAATAAAACTCAACACATGTCATTCTAGTCTCAATATTTGGGTAAAATCTAAAAATTGGGGAGAGTGTTATATAAGGGCTATACTCAATTTAGAATGTGGTATAGAATATAGTCACATCGATTGGAAAATTCGTTAAGGACCATCAAACAATTTATAAAGGGGTTATATCATAAAATTTACGGATGTTGATAATTCCTAAAATTAATATTATGAGGTCCATATCTACATTAGATACATAAAAATATTGCCAATACAATTGAAAGGCGTCTTAAAATTCTTAAAATGCCGAAACCCGGGATACTTTTTGCTACGAATATTTACAAACCATGGATAAAACAAAATATCAAATTAAACCCATTTCGGTTCAAAAAAAGTGTTCAAAATACCTAAAATAAGCGGCAACCCGTACTCAATAACTTCAACGTACCTCAAATTTTACCTACCTGAAACTAAAAAAAAAACAGTGAGCGGAGCAGCATAGTCGGACGGGGCCGACCATATGATACCCTACAAAACTACCACGGAACTCTAACTTTTGCGTATGTTTATTTCGAGCCTGATCAATATTTCGTGATATTTGCACCCTCTTGGCCGATTAGAGATCAACAGCACATCTTCCTTACACTGACATATTTTCCGAATATCCCAATATTCTGTACAGCCCTTCTAATTACTTGTCCAGATTCACTTCACCGTGTGTTGTGTTGTGATTTTCGGCTTGTGGCCTATAGATTGACTCGAAAAAATACAAAAAATTTAGTTTTGGGTCCACTTCATCCCAAAATTTTAATCTGATCATCACAGAAAATTATAGGCGTTGTCTGTGGCCTGTATCGTGTTTACAAATTATAATGGACAGACGGACGGACGGACACACATGTTTAGATCAACTCAGCTAGTCGAGATATGACGATCTATATACTCAAAGGTGGGTCTAGGACCAATATTTCGCGGGGTTACAAACTCTTGGGGTTGCACAAAGCTATAATACCCTGACAACGTAGTTGTGTAAGGTATAAAAATTACTTACTTAAATTACTTCGATTATGGGCACCTGTATATTCCTAACAAAATTATCAATGCCTGTTTACATTTCGGGATATCTTCCATATAATTGTTCCTACCCATTTTCAATATTTTGGAAGCTTTAGCCACATTATCCGACTTGTTCACGCATCTCAAGGTTGGATCGCAACTTTGCTGCTACATTAAGACGGGTGCGAACCTTGGCTGCCACAAGGTCATGATCCGAATAGATACTGGATGAATGCCTTCCGTCTATCACAACATGATCCATTTGATTTCTTGGTGCTTGATTAGGAGACACCAGGTGGCCTTTTGCATATCGATATGCTTGAATCTGATGCTGCTAACTACCATGTTTATTGCTGCCACGAAGTCAATCAACCTTATGCCGTTATCTGATGTTTCCTTTGCATTAAAACTCCTAGCAGAATTTTAATACCTTGGCCAGGGCAGCGCTCATATGCTGTTTCTAGAGCTCGTAAAATATGCCTTTGGCCTGTTCATCTTTGTCATCCGTCGGAGCATGAACGCAAATACGACTGAGGTAGAAGAACTTCGCTTTTATACGGATTATAGTTTTTGGTTTTCTTTTTCATAGTATTGGTTTTTGTCCGAGTGTGGGTAAATAATCCGACGCCTTAACCCATTTTTATAGTTCTTATGGATGAACTCGCGACACATATCAGCTTATATTTCAACGGGTGTTGACACCGCCGTGAGGTCAGTGTGCACAATTGAGATTAAAGAGGTAGCAAGGTAAGTCTGGGCTTTACCTATGCACAGACAGACGTTATTGCTATAAAATTTGTGACTTCTTTCTGAAAATTGCAGTACAAAGCTACATTTTAATTTTGATATAAAAATTTATTTATATACCCTACACAACGATGTTGTCGGGGCGTTATATGTTTGTGTGGCTCGAAGAGTTTGTACCGCCGCGATATATCGGTCCTAGAAGAACTTTTTAGTATACCGATCATATTACGGACATTTAATTTGTAAATACGATCCAATATAATTTGTAAACACGATACAGCCCACAGTTACCAGTCGTCTCGAAATTTTGTATATCGACGGGTTTTGGGTCAATAGAGGATGGAATGGACCAAAAAATTTATTTTAGTCTGTTTTGGTCGCTCTAGGCTACATTTATTATTATTATTAGTATTATTATTATTCAAATGTTTATTTAAAAGTACAAAAAAGTATATACTTTTTATTTCAGGTTGCTGCGAATTGTATATGCTCGGATTTTCCACATGATACGATCAAACACCATCTACAAATATGTTGAAAATAATAAAAAAGGATTGGAATACAATATATACCAAGTCGGTTGAGTTGTTAAGAAAATGATTATTTATTTAAGTTAATATTTTAATATTTTTTTTTTATTTTTAATATTTTTTTAAATGTATATATTGTACACAGTATATTTAATAAAAATTAAAAAAAGGAATTTACTAAAAATACTGTTTTCATTTACGGTAAGTATGCATGCCCCTACCAGTGCGATATACATTAATGTCAGGACGCGACAGTTTGTCTTTTACTTGGTTTAGTGAATTTTTGGGCAAATTTCACAAAAAATACCAGGCGCCCATATTTTGGCATAGCGTATGGGAGGTACGCTGTGCTAAATTTCGTGCAAATCGAAATAATATACAGGCTTTGGTGCTCCATTAACATAAAATCGGACGAAAATGTATATGGGAGTTATATCTAAATCTGAACCGATATCCTACAGTTTCAATAGGGTTCGTCTATGGGCCAAATAAATTATATTTGCCAAATTTCATCCAATTCAGATCATAAATGCGACCTGTACTTTGTTTACATTTTAACATGGACAGACAGACGGATATGCATAACTTGACACTGAAAGTGATTTTCTGCATATTATCAAAACGAATCATGTGTCTATCTCGTTTCCTTTTGTCTGTTACAAAGATATGCACAAAGACATAATACCCTGTACCTCAGGTTGGTAAAGGGTATAAAAATTTACTTCTATGTCTGGGTTTATAGATGCACCTTTTTTAGGCAACTCTGCTGCTGCTCTCTTTTGAATCTGACTTCTCCTAAGAACTCAGAAACTCAGCTTACAGTTAAAGAAATAATTAAAAAATAAATTTGAAAAAAAAACTAAAATTGAAAACCTGTAAGGAAAGTTCGGACGGAGCCGACTATATGACTTTGGGTACATACAAGATATGCTCATATGTACTAAAGACTATTATACATGTGAGCATCTATTGATAGAATAGAGATTGGAGGGCAATTGAAATGGAATTGGACGAAATTAACTGCAGGAAGTACATAGATATTTGAACTAAATCTGAAATTTATTAAAATTGAATGTTAGTCAACTTTATTCGACGATATGTGAGCTACATTTAAACCTGAACCGATTTCAGACTTAACATAATGCATACCCGCTGCTAAATAAATAAATCCCATACCCGCTGCTAAATTTCGTGAATATAGAACACGAAAAAATATATGGGAGGTATATTTAAATCTTAACCTATTTTGACAAAACTTCACGGATATCAATCTGTAGATACCACAGTTTGCATACTTTATTGAGGTTACTACAGATTGATATCCGTTGTCTCCAGTGTTGCCAATTTAGCACTTGTAGTGCTAGATTTAGCACTTTTTGAACTCGTTTAGCACCAAAAAAATTGATCTAGCACCTGGCACTTTTTTTAGCATTTTTAATTTCTTAGGAATTTTTTTACAAAATTTTGGTTTCAATCCAAAAAATCATGTTTTTTGATTTCATATTGACGCATTGAATTTTCGCTATGTTTCACTCGATTAATTTGATTTTCCAATGCTATCCAGCAAGTGCCGTCCATTCCAAATTTCTTAAAAAATGGTCGGGTACTATGACATTGTCTTTTGGTAAATTGTTTATTTGGGAAAATGAAAATCCAAATTAAGTTTGTACATTTCATGAGAGCGATGTAAAAATAATGAACATGAATTATGTTGGAACTTTCTGAAAACAGGTTTTTTATTCAGCGGGAATCCCAAATGTTAAGTTATAACCACTTTAGATTACCGAAAAGGCGAGCGTACCCCTTTATATTGGGATTGTGCCAGAATAAGGACCAAAATAGAAAAATTCTGGCAAACATATTTTTTTATTAAAGTCGCTGTTTGGAATGCGATTATAAACCCTTAAAAGTACGCATATGGGACGAAAATTGATAATTGTCTTCATATTTGTACGCAATGTGAAATTACAGATATATACCTTAACCAAATTTGGACATTGTTAGTATTTATATTTTAGTAGGAAGATTTCAAAATCCATCAAAACAAAAAAATTAAAAAAATTAGTCAATTCGGTTGCGTGTCCGACGTCCCCAAAATGTCGAATAATGGGGAGGGTACCGCTCTCTGGGGGCAACCCCCAGGGATGGTCCGTGTGACGAATTTTTAGGTTTTCGACTGTCAAAAAGGTGTAAACGTCGAAAACGTCATATACCTTTATAAAATGTAATAAATGTAGAAAACGTCATTTATTTCAATATTATCAGTATATACAGTCATTTTCAAGAATATATATTATTTTTACATATATCTTACTATTC
This sequence comes from Musca vetustissima, assembly GCF_032173495.1. NCBI lineage: Eukaryota > Metazoa > Arthropoda > Insecta > Diptera > Muscidae > Musca > Musca vetustissima. The sequence continues at coordinate 171,424 of NW_026877613.1, forward strand.
CTTACTAGAACTGATGTAAATTTTGAAATTTTTTTGAGAAGAAAATTTTGAAATTTTATATTAATTTGAGTAAAGCATGCGTAATTTCCCAATTAATTAATGAAAATAGCTATTTTGTCAAAAACCAAATGGATTTGGGTAGGATTCCGACGTTTCTGACGTATGTATTATACGTCGGAAATGTATGTCATTTACGTCACTGTTTCTGACCGGCCATCTCTGGCTACCCCTTATTAATAATTTTTGATAGGGAGATTTTTACTCAACAACATTTAAACAATCAAATTAAAACCAATGCAATTGATGAGGGCTACCCTTAAAAGTGGACCAATATTGATAAGTTCTAGTAAGAAGACTATATATCCAGGTAGAACACAATATACAAATATTTGTGCCTAAAAGCTTAAAAAACAAATATTGGGGTATGGTGTACCTAAAAAGGATTGATATATTCCATTTCCAATATCAAATTTCATAGGAGTAGTACCAACGTATGTGCAAAATTCCAAAGCTCTGTCTTCAATTCAGTACGCTGTGTAAAAATTTGTGCCAATCGGCCTAAATTTGACTCTTTGGTACTCTATTTACATAAAATGGGAGTTATGTCTACATCTGAACCGACCACTTATTTGGCCCAAGGACGAACCCTATTGCAAGTTCGTTCTTGGGCCAAATAAGTGAGATTTGCCAAATTTATTTAAATCGGATCATAAATGCGACCTGAACTTTGTTTACAATTTAACATCTACAGACGGGCGGACGGATATGCATAAATCGACTCAGAAAGAGATTCTATGCATATTCTCAAAAGGAACATGTATAACATGTACCAGGATTGAAATAAGGAGCAACATTTTAAGGCTTATATAATGAAATAAATTTAATAAAAATATAAATAAATCAAAATAACTGTTTAGATTATCCTTGAAAAAAGTGATATCTATAAAAATCCAATATGATTGTTCTAGGGATATTTAAAGAAATGTTCTAAAAGAACGGTGACTGCTCGATATGTTTACTTAAATAAATATTTCTTACAAATTTATATTTAAAGACATAAGTAGAAAATATTAATTTAATTATTTAATTAGAAATGGAAATTGAATAAAATATTAAAAAATAAAATAATCTACGCAAATATTTTGAAAAATTAGGATTTTTTTTTTGCACTAAAAAATTGTCCTGTATTTTTGTTAAAATGTATTTTTTAGGAACCACACATAAGCGTGTATTGTTTAAAGGCGTTTCTTTTCGATAACCACTCATAAACGTGAATTCGTTAAAAACATATATTTTTCAGGAACGACGCATGAGCGTCGATTGTTTAAAATGTTTTTTTCAAGGACCAAACACAGCGATGGGTTGTGGATGGATATAGATAGGGTATAATAGCTATGTGTGTCTCAAGAGTTTTGTAACCCCCGAAATATTTGTCCTAGACTCAGCTTTAGTATACCGACCATCATATATCGACTAGCTGAGTCGATCTAGACATGTGTGGCTTTCCGTTCGTATGTATATTAAAATTTGCAAAAGTGGCACAGGTAATTTTACACGAAGAAAGCAAGCTGATCAAGGAAGGCACATTTCCCTTTTTATATACAATGGGCCAATATTGTATATATTGCTAATCGATTTGAAAAGATCATGATTTTTCTGATTTCTCCATATTACACACGCTTCGAAATGTTATATGATATCCGAATACTTTACTTTCGAGTATTGTTTTTCCAGTTCATTATTTAGTTTATATCTTCAATGAGAATTTCATTCCATTTTCATATTCGTCATCACCGTTTTGAAAAAATTGTATTACCTTTATAACCAGTGAGTGGAGCAGAATAGTCGAACGGGGCCGACCATATAATACCCTACACAACTTCCACGAAAATTTAACTATGTGTTATTTGCACCTTCTTGAAACCCGACTAAAGGTCAAAAAATATTACTAATATTCAGTAGACGAGGGCTGAACTTGTCCAGATTCTCTTTACCGTGAGTTATGTTATGATGTTGGGGTTAGGTCCGTCAGGGGCAAATATATATGCCATAGAATACAAATTTTGTTATTTTTCACACAAAAGTTAGGGTCTGGATCGACTCTGCTAATCGAGATATGACGATCGGTATACTTAAGGGATGGTCTAGGACCAATATTTCGCGGCGTTACAAACTTTTGGCGCTGCACAAAGCTATAATACCATGACAACATAGTTGTGTAGGGTATAATGAGTTGAGATATTTTGACAAATCCACTGGGTATTTAAAGCTCAAAATATTATTATTTAAAGCTCAAATAAATAGTTTTGCCCAATTATTTCCTCCAAAAATATCTCATAGATAGATAGCCCACTATTTATATTTGATGTTATTTTACTAGACTACTTTTGTTGTCCAAATTGGCAACACTTATAATAATGTACAAACAAATTGTCAGATAACCAAAAATTTCCAAACTATTTTGCAAAATCAAAAACAAAAAAAAAAACAATTTATTTTGCATAAATTATACACAAACATTCTTGTGGTAATAACAGGCGATTGTTCACATTATTGATTCGAAATAAAAACAAATTTAATCCATTTGTTCCAATTATGTTTACATGACAATTCATTCATTGAATAACCACAAACGATATTTGTTTTGTGGTCATCAAACTTTAATTGATCAATCTAAATTTATTTTGCAAAAAATAATTTTAAATTGAATTTAATTATAGTTCTACAACAGCTCATAAATATATATACATATATACAGCCATACAAGTGGACTCAATTAAATATTATTTAACAAATTAAACTTTTCAGTATAAACATTTAACAACACAGACGAAAAAAATGAAGGCAAAAGTTAGTCCCTTCTTAATGAAGATTTGGCTACATCCTTTTGCCTGAAAATCACATGGATACGAAAAAGGAAAAATGTTATTTCTCACATGTGGTTGAGTGGATGCTAGCTGTAGTAGAACACCACTTCATCACACATTTACATTTCAATGTGTATGTAATTGTCCACACAATAAACCACAAACTGTGGAAAAAATACTCCATGCAGTAGGGGTACCCACTCTTCATAGGAGATTGATTTGTAGCCACAAACATTTTTAAATTCTTTTGCAACTGAGAAGAGGATATTTAACTTCATTAGACAAACAATACATCAGCAACTGCATGTATTCCAAATAACGGGCAGACATGGATTCTTTGGTGTACTATTTGTACGAAATCGAGTAAAAAAACTATGTATGGGAGCTATATATAAACACATGGGTCTAACTGAGCAACCATTGCATACACCATTTGCTTTTTGTTATCACTCCAAATTCAATTTAATACCCCATGCCAAATTTCTGTAAATCGAACAAACATAGGCCCTTCGGTGCCCAATTTACATGAACAAACCTTTTCACACATATTTTTTTCCTTAATTGCATTCGCTATGCAAAATTTTGCTCAATCGGACAAATATTGGGAGTTTGTTGTATCATTCACTAAAAATCGGACGAAACTATATATGGGAGCTATATCTAAATCTTCAGCGATTTTAACAAAACTTCACAGGCATGAGTCTGGACCTAATTCAGTAATCTGTGCAAAATATTGTCCCAATCGGACAAGTATTGGAAGTTTGGTGCATCGTTCACAAAAAATCGGACGATCCTATATATGGGAGCAATATCTAAATCTGAACAGATTTGAACAAAACTTCACATACATAAGTATGGGCCTGATTCAGTACTCTGTTTAAAATGTTGTCCCAATCGGACAAATATTAGGAGTTTGATGTATCACTCACAAAAAATCTTACGAAACTATATATGAAAGCAAAATCTAAATCTGAACCGACATTCTCCAATTTCAATAGGGTTCGTCCTTGGGACAAATACGTGAATTGTGCCAAATGTCATCCAAATCATCATAATCCAATCCAATAGGTCATACATGCGACCTGTACTTTGTTCACAAAAATACATGGACGAACGGGCTTGCGTAAAACGACTCGGAAAGCGATTATATGCATAATCGCTTTCTTGGACCAAATAAGTGAACTGTGCCAAATGTCATCCAAATCGGATCATGAATGCGAACTGTACTTTGTCCACAAAAATACATGGACGGACGGACAGACGGGCGCACAGATGGACATGCGGAAATCGACTCAGAAACCGATTCTATGCAAATTCTCAAAAGCAACCACGGGCCTATCTCGATTCCATATGCACAAAGACATAATACAGGGTGACCACAGGGTCACCACAGTGTGGTGAAGGGTATAATTACCATTGAAGGCCAATCTTGTTTAATTTTGGGCAAAACACAATGTTCTCCCCATACAAGCAAAACTCCCAAAGTAGAAAATGTCCATTGTAACCGGTCATTTGTGTGCAGTGATGAAGAAAAATTTAATAGCAGTCTAGACATGTTTTCATGCAATGCTTTCCACCAGCAGAAACTACAATAGCCTGAAAACAGTTTTGATGTTTTTTTGCCAGTTATTGTTTTACTTTTCATTTCCTTTGGCGTTTTCTAAATAACCTAGCACTCAACTAACTTCAAAGAAAAACGAGCATAAATAAAAAGTGACCACGGTGTTCAAGGACGCTCTCACCATGTGTTGGCATGGTTCGGCTACTAAAGAAAAATTAAATTTATTTTAATCTTTTGCCTTCCCTTTCCTAACATTCAGCAAAATATATTGCTTTTGTTTGCGCTTTTATTATCTAGGAATGAAAACAAAAAATTCTCGATAAAGGAAATTGAAGTGTTCTTGAAATTATTGACATTTTGCAAAAAAAAAAATGTAAAGCTTTATTTACACGATTGAAGGTTTCTTCAAAATTTGTCTTCAAAATGCTTCAATGCTTGAACAAAACTTTTTGAAGATTTTATTGATGCCGTGTAAATAGGCATCAAAATTGCATCTGGCAATATTGATGACTAGAAATATTTTGACAGCATGTTCCTTTTTTTATCAATACATATCATATGTTTTTTATTTTTGCTGCGCAAGTGATAATGGAATAAAATCACTTACGAATTAAATTATAATTAATAAATTAATAAGAGATGGTAAGAGAACGTCAGACTTGCATTGCTAAAAATTTCAATGTTATTGTCAGGCGTTCTCCAAGGCATTTAGATTCGCTAATATTAGTATTAGCCTATTATATTAATGTGGTGACTAGTTCAAATCGTCTGATGACATTCGTGCAAAGTTTTTGTATAGTTCGGGATTATTCCGTTTTAATCGTTCCCTTAAAGAAGCATACACACCATCAAATTCCAAAAGAAAAGGCCAAACCCAATGTTTATTTTGTTTTCTTCTTTTTTCATTGTTATCAGCGACTTCTTCCTCCAATAATAAAAATGCTGATGACCGTGTCGTCGTCCATAGTTATTAATACAAAAATATTTCTCAAAATAATCAAAACAGCTGTTCAAAGTCAATATTTTCAATATAAAAAATTACCAATAGTGTAAATTAGCTTCAAAACATTTTGATCAAACTTTGATCAAATTATTTTGAAATAATTGTATACCCTACACAACTATGTTGTCAGGGTATCATAGCTTTGTGCAGCCCCAAAAGTTTGTATCGCCGTGAAATATTGGTCCTAGACCCACCTTTAAGTATACCGATCGTCATATCTCGACTAGCTGAGTCGATCTAGACATGTGTGTCCGTCCGTCTGTCCATTATAATTTGTAAACACGATACAGGCCACAGTTATTGACAAATCTTCACGAAATTCTGGCCAATGAAGAACCCTATTGTTTTTGGGAAAGATCGGTTAATATTTAGGTAATGAAATGGACCAAATACTAAATTTTTGTCGGCTCCAGAGGCCGCAATAATGGCCCGAACATCGTGAAATTTTCCATGGAGAAGGGGATCGGGCAAAAGAATAAGCATGCCTGTTTTCATAAAGATCGGTCAATATTTAGCGGGTCAAATTGACCCTGACTTTTGTGTGAAAAATGACAAAATTTGTATTCTATAGCGTATATTTTTATCCCTGAAGGACATAGACCCGACAAGTTTATATTATATCCAAGAGGAGTGGTTGACCTTTAAATTAATACCAATTATATTGTTGTATGTGCTCGGATGAGAGAGTTACACCTAAATATTTACAGGTATCTCCGTATTCGTATATTATTTAGTAACCCATTATCACTCTAGAGAGCGGAACTATAGCGCTGATCGCTTTGAAATGTTCCTGGTATGGTCAAGAACAACGCCTATAAATTTCGGTGATGATAATAATTTTGGAATGAAGTGGACCAAAAACTTATTTTTTTGTGTTATTTTCGAGTCGATCTATAGACCACAAATGAAAGCCGAATATCACAACGCATCCCACGGTGAAGGACAATAGCTGTACTGAATACTCATAATATTCGGAAAATATGCCAGTGTGAGGTGCTGTTTACCTCTAATCGGGCAAGAGGGTGCAAATATCACGAAATATTGCCTAGCCTCGGTATAAACATCCGCATAATGGAAGAGTTACGTTGTAATTGTGTTGGGTATCGTATGGTCGGCCCGTCCGACTGTACAGCTCCGCTCACTGGTTTTAATTATATTTAATGTTTTTTTAATTTAATTTTACCCTTTCTACACTTGTAATACTTATTTAGAAAAAAATCCAAATGTAGGTTCACCCAAATCCAAATTTAGTACCCGTTAGTACTCATCAATATAAATTCCCATAACAACCTCCTTACACAATCATAAGTACAAATTTCCAAAACATCCCAATCTTAATTCTAAACTCAGGATTCCAACTCTATCCGTTCACTTAAATCCAAATAATATCAAATTTAGTACCATTTACAAATTTTCATTACTACTTACATCATGCAATACAATGGAAACCTTATTACCCTTACTTACTGTCGGGATTCCAGCTCCATCGTTTCACTCTAAATCCAAATTACACAAAATTTAGTGCCACATTAGTATACATTTTTAATCCATACCCCAATCTAATACACCTAGACTGATCCTAATTCCAAATGTCAAGATTCCAGCGCTATCCGTTCACATATATCCAAAGTTGCCACCATTTAGTATACATTAGTACAAATGTTCAAAACGTTCTACATAGCCCAATTCTACAACACAACATGAAATTTCAAGATTCCAGTTCTATCGGTTCACTCAAATAAAAACCAGTAAGGAAAGATCAGAAGTCGGACGGGCCGACTATTTGATACCCTTCACCACTTTGGATACATACAAGAGATGCTCATATATACAATAGATAGAACAGACATATAATCTTTAGAGGACCATTGAAATGGAATGGGGCAAAACTAGTGTGTGATGTACATAGATATTTGAACCAATTAAAAACCCCATGCACATACCATTATGAAATCGATGAAAAACTGTATGCCAATCGGATTTTTTAGTGTACCATTTGTATGTAAGGGAGCAAAATAATGTATGTCGAGCTATATGTAATTCTGGACCTAATTGAGCAACCGTGGCATAAACTGTTTGCAACACAGAGCGTTTTCCACAATTGTATCTCGAGTATATGGAAGATACTTAGGCTCCTCGGTGCACTATTTACCAAAAATCGGACGAAACTATAAATGGAAGCTATATCTAATCTGAACCGATTTTCACAAAACTTCGCACACAACAAACTGGACCTTATTCAGTACGCTGTGCACAATTTTGTCTCAATCGGACAAATTTTGCGAGTTTGGTGCACAATTCACCTAAAATCGGATGAAACTATATATGGGAGCTATATCTAAATCTGATTTTCACAAAACTTCGCACACATCAATCAGGACCTAATTCAGTACGCTGTGCACAATTTTGTCTCAATCGGACAAATTTTGCGAGTTTGGTGCACAATTCACATAAAATCGGATGAAACTATATATGGGAGCTATATCTAAATCTGAACCGATGTTCTTCAATTTCAATAGTGTTCGTTCTTGGGGCAAATAAGTGACATGTGCCAAATTTCAGCCAAATCGGATCATAAATGCGACTTGTACTTTGCTCACAAAAATACATGGACGGACTAATAGTACAAATTTTCAAAACTTCCTACATACCCCAATCCTAATCCCCAACAATGATTCTACCTCCAAATTTCAGAATCTCAGCGCTATCAGTAGTGGTACATCTCTCCTGTATTCCATCAACAACCCTAAATGCAAATTTCAGAGTTCCAGCTGCACCGGTTCGCCAATTACAAGTGGTGTCGTATTTAGTACTTTTCATGCAGTTTTAGTACTAACTTCCAAAAATCAAGTCTTATTTGACACCTTTTCACCAAGAGATTCAGATTCAGCCGTGAATTTTATGTTTATTGTACACCAAACAATCAATGGGTGTTTGATTGAGATTAAATTTTAAACAGTGCAGCATACAGAATAACGTGTGTCAAGTTTGCTTTAAATCGATTTACCATAGGTTGCAGAATGGCATGTGTATGGATTGATGTTATTCGGTTTAGATATAGATGAAGATCACATATTTAAGTTCGTTCAAATTCATGTCAATGTTCCTTGGAAAAGACGACGTCTTTTAGGATACATATGTAGAATATACCCAAAGTGGTGAAGGTTATCATATTGTCGGCCCAGTCCGACTTTACTACTTTCCTTACTGGTTTTTGTTCTCTTTGGGGAAGCAATTCTTCCAAACAAAAATAATTAATATTGGTCCACTTTCTAGATACCTACCAATTGGTCCTTTGAACGATACCAACCAATTTGGGGAATTTGACTCTCATTGGGTGAAAAATTTTATCAATATAGTTCCACATTTTGGTATGCCTACCATATAACGGTATACCCAATTATTGTCATTTTGATGATGATGTTTTTACTTGTCTGTAGTAAGACCCGGTCGAATTCATAGTCCGCCAGTTGGTGTCCCTTAACTTCATTAACTATTCCAACATAAATGTAATTGATTGTGTGGTTGCACACCAAATGTCTACAAACTGGTGTGAATAAGATAACTTCAATGGAAATTAAATAATGAACAACTGCTTGTGGGCATAAATATTGCCAACAGGTAAATTTTTGATTGTGTGATATTTTGAAATTATTTCCATAAAATCTATGTGCACATACATTTTCCTCACACTTATCCTTCAACAGGTTGTCTAACACCACTTCCGTACATTAGAACAACATTTCCAATTTTACTGTTGCTTCTTATAAACGTGTGTTGTTTGCACTTGATATTCACATGTGCGGCTAAAAAGTTAAGTTCGTCAGAGCGTAATGTTTGTGTGTTAGTTGTTAATCCTAGTTCTTAAATTCTACAAATAAGTATGGAGCGTGTGAAATGCATTTAAGGGGACCCCACCATTCTCGGGGTCAAAAAATTTTTTGACTTAATTCGATTCTACACTAAATCAAGGATGTCCCTACAAAATTTCAAGTGAAAATCACAAAAACTCTTGAAAATATAGCCGATTTATTGTGTCAGCATCAAGTGACGGCTAAAGGGCTTCTCAAACTTTAAACGCGTTTTTCTCTTTTGCGAATGGCGGACACGATAACTCAAAAACTAATAATCCAATCGATTCAAAATTTTTACACGTTTCTCTGTGAGTGTATAGCTATCGTATGAACTAGGATAAAACCAATCGGTGAAGATCTTCCATATTTTTTAACTTGGTTTTTGGTCAAAAATCGGTGATTTTCCAAAAAATATTTATTCAAAGGTCCGCCATTTTGTTAATTTTAGAGCGAAGTCAATAATCCTAGTTCATACGAGAGCCAGACATGTACTCTTTCTAACACCGTCGGATTCCGATGTTCCAGTGAGGAGTTATCATGCCCGCCATCAAAATTAAGGACTTTTCTTTAATTACAAAAAACAACAACAAAGCAATAACAAAATTTTTTTGTAAATTATTTTTCTTCTCTTTCAAATCTCAAATATATATGTGCAAAGTTACAAACCTTAACAAGCATTGGTATTGATTTACCAGCCCATTGAAAATCTTGAAAAACTAAAATCGAGAATGGGTGGGGTTCCTTTAAAAGGAGTTTATAGTAAGGAAGCCATATAAATAATTTATTTTCATTAAATTTAGACAAAATAGAAAATATCTATTATGTTGCAATTGCCATTTCATGGTTGCAATGACATTGTTACCCTTCATCATAAGGTGAATGTATGTTAAACTTGTCATTCCCATTGTAACACATTACAGTTTTCACCGTAGAGTCCACATATTCTTGATCAGAATAAAATGTTATATTGTGCCTTATGTTCTAACTGAAGTAAATGCACAGGAATAGGACATTTCCTGTGCCTTTACTGCAGTCCATATTTTGATATAGCCCTTATATAAAGTATATTAAATTTGTCATTTATACCCCAGCATTTATACCCCTGTTGTTTGTTTCTTTTTGCTTCACTTCATTATAGACTCGCTTAATTTTTATACCCTTCACCACACTTTGGTACAGGGTATTATGTCTTTGTGCATATGTTTGTAACAGGCAAAAGGAAACGAGATAGACACATGGTTTGGATTTTGATAGTTCTTTGGAATTTTGCACTGACATTGCTGTTATTCCCAGAATGGTTGGTACTGCACAATTTACATAAAATCAGAAGAAAATATGTATGGGAGCTATAGCTAAATCTGGACCGTGCAGATCGAAAGTTATATAGAGACGTTGGTACACCATTTACATTAAATCGGACGAATATATATATGGGACCTATATTTAAACCTGAACTGAATTTCCCAATTTCAATGGAGTTCGTCCTTGTTCCAAATATATGAAATGTGCCAAATTGCATTCAATTCGGATCTTAAATACAACGTTTACTTTTTTTACAATTTAAAATTGGCACACAGACAGGACATGCAGAAAGGTGATTCTACGCATATTCTCAAAAGGAACCGTATGTCTATCACTTTTCCGCGTAATGGATCGTGACCATGGTCAACAGTTTAACGAATAAATGTAGAATGAAGAATTTTTGTTTTTTGTGTTTTTTTTTTCGGAATGATGAATGCTTCTTTCTTCATGATCTCAAAGACTGTAGATAAACAGAACAGTAGCCCCAAAAACCCACCCAAGCGCAACATCCTTGCCTTCTATCTTACTTTAGCTACTGCCACTGGTTTTTACAGCATTTCAGGGGGCAATTGATTACAAGGCAAACATGTTTGGCATCCACATCAAATATCTGAGTCGTCATTCATTTCAATCTGAAATGTCTTTGTCATTGAAATTGCCTGTATTGGAATTGTCTGACATAGCAACAGAATAGGGAAGCAAAAATGTTCATACATATAAGACCAACGAATGTTTAACCCTTAACAAAGTTATTCGGTAGACATCTGAGGGCTATTAGTGCTTCTATTTGAACTGACTTGCAAAACGAAAGTAAGAAAATTTAGCAAACAATTAGAACCAACATTTCAAATTAGTGGAAAAGCGTACCCAACACCAAATGTTGGGCCCGAATTTACACTTTTTGTTAGGAATATTTTCCATACAATGAGAATGAGAGCATGATTCTGTTTCCAGATTTAATTCAAATTTACGGCCTATACATTGGATTACAATAAAATTGGGTCCAACATGACCACATCACCTCCATTAACATCAACGAAGGTTAATAAATATGTATGACAGTGAAGCCTCCACCATTCTTGAAAATTATCATTCCATTTCCTTTAAAGCACACGAAAGATTCCGACGTTAAAAACGTATATTTGCATTTAATCTTCTTGCTTCACATCATTCTAGGCTCGCTTACTTTTTTTTTTAATTAAGAAAATAGCTGAAGGTTTTTCTTTGAGGGCTGTGTTGGCTTCGTCACTCTTAAAAATCAATTTTAATTTCATTTTAACCGCATTTTCCAAACTGTCTGTTGGTTTGTCGGCTTCTCAGAGGCAAATACATACACACACCTATATATTGGGAGAGACTTACAGGATATTGGACGATTTCGTATAGTTTTGATTGTATTGCCTCCACTACATGGTGTACATTCGAAAGACCTTAGATCGGGCCTTCATACAGGCTTACAGACTCTCAGTTTAGAGAACTAGGTCAGGAAAACAAAAATGCAGAAAATTTGTGCCCTATGGTTGTTACCCGGAAATTTGGGCCAATATTAAATTTTTGGATTTTCCGTTCAATGAGAATCCAAATTATAAAGTTTTTAAACAATTTTGGTGAAACGCTTTCGCAAACTCAAACTAATAAGGAAAGTTCAAAAGTCGGACGGGGTCGACTATGCAACATTTTGTCTCAATCGGACAAACATTGGGAGTTTGATGCATCATTCACATAAAATCGGACGAAATTATATGTGGGAGCTATATCTAAATCTGAACCGATTTTAACTAAACTTTGCAGACATCAGTCTGGACCTAAATCAGTACTCTGTGCAAAATTGAAATAATGGGAGTTTGGTGCATCATTTACATAAAATCGGACGAAAGTATGTATGGGAGCTATATCTAAATTTGAACCGATTTTGTCCAATTTCAATAGGGTTCGTCCTTGGGCCAATAAGTGAACTGTGTTAAATTTCATCCAAATCGGATCATAAATGCGATCTGTATTTTGTTAACAAAAATTCATTGACGGACAGACGGGATTCGTAAATAATATGCACAATGACATAATACCCTGTACCACAGAGTGGTGAAGGGTTTAAAACTACCGATGTATTGTGCAAAATCTGAACCAACATCAACAAAACTCAATACTGTACGTTTTGCAAGACTTCGTTGTAATCGGAGAAATGTTGGTTATGCTATATGCTAAACAAAATATCGTGCAAATCGAACAGGATCTATTGTGCACTATTTACATATATATAGAACTAAAGTATGTATAGGAGCTATATTTAAATCTAAATTATATAATATAACAATATTTAAATCTGGATCCTCCGTGCACCATTTACATAAAATCGGGCGAAAATATATATGGGAGCTATATTTAAATCTGAACAGATTCCAACAAAACATTGCATATATCTATCAGGACCTAATTTAATTTATATCTGAATTTGAACCGATGTTCTCCAATAGGGTTCGTCCATGGGTCAAATTAATTGACTTGTGCCAAATTTTATCCAAATCCCATCATAAATGCAAACTGTACTTTCTATACAATTTAACGTGATTTTTCCAAAGTAACCATGGTTCTATCTCGATTCCTTTTGCCTGTTACAAACATATACACAGATACATAATACCCTGTACCCCATATTGGTGAAGCGTATAATTACACAAATTATTATGGACTCAATTCAGAACGACATACTATATTCCATCTCATTCGAACCAACTTTGGGTCCTACGTAAACCAATTATGAAAGCTTTGTCTAAATTTGAATCGATTTTCGACAAAGTGGGTAATTATGGACTCAATTCAGAACGACATACTATATTCCATCTCATTCGAACCAACTTTGGGTCCAATGTAAACCAATTATGAAAGCTTTGTCTAAATTAGAATCGATTTTCGACAATCTGGGTTCGTTCTTGGCCCAAAATTTTCATTACAAAAATATTCCTCATTATTCATCTCATTCAAACAATTGTTGGGTCTTTATATATTAGCACAATCGACAACCATTCCATGAAATACAAATTATCGTTATTTTATAAATTTTGTTGTGTGTGCTACGTGTTGGCGCCTTGTATTCGAAATTGGTTTTTGACATATTAATATGAGCTGATTATGTTGTGGTCAGTACATCGCAAAACGTGCTAATGGCTCTCGTGGGCCATGCTGGGGAATACATTTTCCTGCGTAACCTGTCTGTTGGGTTTTCGCCGCAATGTGATTGCAGTATGGAGGACAACGGAAGGAAATTACGACAATCAGCTTATTATGCACAATTTAATAATATTGTAACAAATGTAATTAAAGGACTGAAACCGGCGTGTAAGTACATTCATTTATTGAAACCTCAAAACTTCCATAAATCGGTTGCAGACTGCATTTTTATTAGTGGTTCGAGTAAATGTGTAGTCGGCCAGACACAATTGCCAACAACCACATAAGCTATTGTCAAGAAAAAATAACAGGTTTGGCATACTTGCTCCAAATAATAATATACAATAGCTTCTAACAGTGATAAGGTTACAAGACTTGACTTATGGCTCCCGGAGAAGAGCTCTATTTTGTAAATAATATACGCCACAATAATCACTCAGAATACTCTGGTATATACGCAATGTTGTGTAGGGTATTACAAGCTCGGACCTGTTCGACTTTGGTTCTTATTGACTTAATCATGATTATTGATTATAAATATTCTTAGTACATTAACTCTCAAGCAGATCCGCTTAATAAGAATAAATACAAATATTTTCAATGTCAAAAAATTAAATATATATAAAAAACCAAGTTCCGCCAAATCAGAGAACATTATAACTGGTCCTTTATGTCGTTTGCCGAAAAAATGAAATTGCTTGTAATATGAAAATAATTTATATAGCCTTCTGGTAGTCTAGACACATTTGAATACAAAAACCATTACAAGGAGAAACTACAATAGACTACGAAACAATTGTTATGTTCTTTTTTCTGCCATTGGTTTTTGTTTCTTTTGGCGTTTTCTAAATATCATAGCATTCGTAAAATGTTTAAAGCAACACATTACCATCGCAAGGAAAAAGAAAACATTTTGAAAATAAACAGTCATCAATAGAGAGTGAGGGTCTACAGCCAAAGAAAAATGAAATTTACTTTCATTGTTTTACAGTTTGCTTAGCTTTAGTTGCACTTTTTCTAACATGTCTAGAAACAATAACATTTACGGATTAATTTTTAAGAAACCGTTGTATTGTGATTTATAAACATTTTAAATACAGAATCCTACTATTTACACAGCAAGTCGCTGAAAGTAGAATTTAGTTTGGTTTTCGTTAGACTCCGACTATATGATACCCTCTACCATTTGGCTATATTCAAAAAGATTTGAAGAATCATTGACACCAAATTGGACTAAATTAAACATGCTATCTGAGTCTATAAGCGAACCGACTTAACCCTACGATCAATAACCGGGTAATTTTTACCTTTTTATACCCTCCACCATAGTATGGAATGTATATTACGCTTATTTTTCCCTTTATAACTCATCGAAATAAACATTTCCGACCCTATAAAGTATATTCTTCATCAGGTAAAATTCTATGACGATGTCTGTCTGTCGTAATCACTCTAGATAGATCACCAAAAGTTAGCAAAGAGTTGCCTTTTGTCTGCAGACATGTCAAATTCGAAGATGAGCTATATCGGTCCACGTTTAGGCATATCCCCCATAGAAGGTTACCCTTATGTTTCGATATTTTTGGGTTCTTGTGCGCGCTACAATAGGTTTACAATGGACGAAAATGTCAATGGGAGCTATATCTAAATCTGAATTAATTTCATCCGAACATACCAAACGTTACTGTAGACCCACTTCGATACGTTGCGCATAATGTTGTCAATCGGACACATTTTTACCCTTATATAAAAACTATTTACTTAAAACTGGATGAAAATATAAATGGGAACTATATCTAAACTGAAACCGATTAAAATAAATCTTGGCACACGTTATGTTATCCTAACTTCAATACCTTGGGCAAAAAGTTGTGCCATTCGGCCTAAATTTGACTCTTTGGTGCTCAATTTACTAAAAATCGGAGGAAAAACCAGTAAGGAAAGTAGTAAAGTCGGACTGGGCCGACTATATGATGCCCTTCACATATGTAGAATATATATATATATATATATATGTAGAATATATCTGAACCGATTTCAGGGAAACTTGCCAGAGACTAATTTATATTGCATCAGTACGTTGTGTCAATCGGCCTAGCTATGGATTATTTCACGAAGCTTAGCAACATCATTCTAGACTTAATTCACTACCCTATACCAAAATTCGTGCAAATCGAAAGATATATAGGGACTTTCGTGCACTATTTACATAAAATCGGACGAAAATATATAAGGGAGCTATATCTAAATGTGAACCAATTTTCACGAAACTTAGCACACGTCATTCTAGCCTTAATTCAGTACGCTATGACAAATTTCGAATGGTTTCCAGAGATTTTGGTGCACCAATTACCTTAAATCGGATGAAAATATATATTGGAGCTATATCTCAATCTAAACCGATTGTCACGAAACTTTGCACACATTATTCTAGTATCAATTCAGTACGCTATGTCGAATTTCGTGCAAATCGAAGGATATATAGAGACTTTGGTGCACCATTTACATAAAATCGGACTAAAATATATATGGGAGCTATATCTAAATCTGAACCGATTTTCAGAAAAATTTACACACATCATTCTAGACCTAATTAATTACGCTGTGCCAAATTTCGTGCAAATCGAACGATATATAGGGACATTGGTAAACCATTCACATTAAATTGGACGAAAATATATATGGGAGCTATATTTCAATAGGTTTCGTCCTTGGGCCAAATAAGTGACCTATGCCAAATTTCATCCAATTCGGATCATAAATGCGACATGTACTTTGGACAGACAGACAGACGGACGGACGGGCATGCATAAATCGGCTTAAAAAGTGATTTTATGCATATTCCAAAAAGGAACCATGTGTCTATCTCGTTTCCTTTTGTCTGTTACAAACATATGCACAAAGACATAATACCCTGTACCACAGTGTGGTGAAGGGTATAAATATATGGAAGTTATATCTAAATCTAAACCGAATTCAATAAAAATTGGCACACGTTAGGCTATGTGGCCTGCACTTTGTTTACAATTTAACATGATTTCTATGCATATTTTCAAAAGGAACCATGGGTCTATATCGTTTCCTTTTGTCTGTTACAAACATATGCACAAAGACATAATATCCTGGACCACAGGATGGCAAAGGGTAGACAAATGTGAATGTTAATCAATATGTTGATGTTACACTGACTGACAATAATCATTGCATTTGTTTGAAAAGTGGTAGGAGGAACAATTTGTTGCTTCACTTTAATGATGAAGACGAATACAACTACTCAACACATTGAATCATAAATGCTCTTGTTCGAAATTTGAAAAGTACATCGTGACAGGACGAAAAAAATATCTCTTCAATCCCTACTTTTAAACACTTTAATAAAATTCCCAAAGGGTAATATCAGAAAACGATACTGTCAACGGCCAACAACATTGAAAAGGCCAATGAATTGTGGGCAATTACAACAAAGAGCAGTATGTAACAGTCAAGCTAATTAGGGACAACTAACGAACTTGAGAAGCGAATGACGGTAGAAATGTGTACTGATGGTGTCAATGTTCCCTTGTATACAACTAACATTTTCATGGTAGAAAAGGTGCATAGCAACGACGGAGAAATAGTTAATGGAAAATAAAACGAATCAAAACAAAAATAAAATTACCTTGATTTCTTCTTCAGGCTGTAAGAGAAATTTACAAAAAATCGAAAAGACAATTTTAATACCCTACACAACTATGTTGTCTGGGTATTATAGCTTTGTGCAGCCCCAAAAGTTTGTAATGCCGCGAAATATTGGTCCTAGACCCACCTTTAAGTATACCGATCGTCATATCTCGACTCGCTGAATCGATCTAGACATGTGTGTCCGTCCGTCTGTCCATTATAATTTGTAAACACGATACAGGCCACATTTATGGACCAATCTTCACGAAATTTTGCATGTATGTTGGATTCTGACCAATGAAGACCCCTATTGATTTTGGGAAAGATCGGTTAATATTTAGGGGATGAAATTAACCAAATACTAAATATTTGTCGGGTTTTCTGGTCGCTCCAGAGGCCGCAAAAATGGCCCGAACATCGTGAAATTTTCCATGGAGAAGGGGATCGAGCCAAAGAATAAGCATGCCTTTTTTATAAAGATCGGCCCGGACTTTTGTGTGAAAAATTACAAAATTTGTATTCTATAGCGTATATATTTACCCCTGAAGGACATAGACCCGAAAAGTTTATATTATATCCAAGAGGAGTGGTTGACCTTTAAATTAATACCAATTATATTGTTGTATGTGCTCGGATAAATATTTATTTACAGGTATCTCCGTATTCGTTTATTATTTAGTAAACCATTATCACTCTGGAGAGCGGAACTATAGCGCTGATCGCTTTGAAATGTTGCATGAGGCTCCAGTTATGGTCAAGAACAACGCCTATAATTTTTGGTGATGATCAGATAATAATCTTGGAATGAAGTGGACCGAAAACTCAATTTTTGTGTTATTTTCGAGTCAATCTATAGACCACAAATGAAAGCCGAACATCACAACACCACCCACGGTGAAGGGAATCTGGATAATAGCTGTACTGAATACTCGTAATATTCGGAAAATATGTCAGTGTGAGGAAGAGGTGCTCTTTACCTCTAATCGGGCAAAAGGGTTCAAATATCACGAAATATTGCCCAGGCTCGGAATAAACATCCGCAGAAAATTTGATTTCCGTGGTAGTTGTGTAGGGTATCGTATCGTCGGCCCCGTCCGACTATACTGCTCCGCTGACTGGTTTTGGTTTGGTTATCTTCCCATCAAAAATTATCCATATTGGTTCTTGCTGGCTTTTTGCCAATTATTCTACAAACGGTACCTCCAAAAAGTTTGTAACATGCAAAAGGATGGTTCCTTTTGAGAATATGCTTAGAATCGCTTTCTGAGTCCGTCCATCCGTCTGTCCGTCTGGTGGTGTTAAATTGTAAATAAATTATAATCCGATTTGGATGAAATTTGGTACAGCTCATTTGTTTGGCCCAAGGACGAACCCCATTGAAATTTGGAAGAAACGGTTCAGATTTAGATATAGCTCCTATATATATTTTCGTCCGATTTTATGTAAATAGTGTACTAAATTCTATATATATCCTTCGATTTGCACGAAATTTGGCACGGTGTATGGAATTAAGTGTAAAGTGATGTGTGGTAAGTTTCGTGAAAATCCGATTTAGATATAGCTCCCATATATAGTTTCGTCCGATTTTATATAAATGGTGCACCAATGTCCTTATATATCTTTCGATTTGCACGAAATTTAGCATAGCGTACTCAATTAAGTCTTGAATGATGGGTGGTGAGTTTCGTGAAAATCGGTTCTGATTTAGATATGGCATAGCGTGCTGAATTGAGTTAAAATTTAGATATATATTTTCTATCGATTTTATGTGCCCAAAGTTTGTACTATTGACATATAATTTTGTTAAAATCGGTTCAGTTTTGACCGTATTTTTTTTACTGAATTGACTATAATTTAATAATTTTAGTTTTTATTGGGTAGCAAATCTCTCCACAAAAATAAATATATGACCATTTTTTCCGGTAGCACCCATATAAGGGTACCCCCAATTTTCGGTATTTTGGGGTTCTTGAGCGCGTTTCTCAACCGAATTCTCTGAAATTTGGTACATTGGATACCAAATTTCTTCACTACAAATTATAAATATAGGTCCACTTTTTCTGGTAGCCCCCATATAACGGTACCTTCCCATTTTCAGTTTTTGGGAGGGTTTTATACATATTTTTCGTCCGACTCAGCTGTAATGTAGTACTGATTGGGTAGCAAATTTCTCCACAAAAAAAAATATGAATATAGGTCTTGAGCGCGTTTTTCAACCGAATTCACTGAAATTTGGTACTTTCAGTACTTATTGGGTACTAAATCATTCCAATAAAATTTATAAATATAGGTCAATTGTTTATACTAAAATAGTTATCTGATCTTTTCCGTAAACGTTTTGGAGCTTACAGATTTGAGGAAAAATCCCCATTAAAAATTGCTCAAATTTTTATTTGGTGTACATAATGGTTTACATAAATCGGTTTGTAGAATTATCGGTATATGCCCACTTTTTGGTGTGTTCCCTATATTTTCATTGCAAATATCTCTCAGTATACCTATGGTAGCAAATTTAGCATAGGTTCCAGAAACATCACAAATTCAAGTTTATTCCATTTCATGTCAATGTTCTTTGGAAATAGCGGAGTCTGTTGGGAGACATATGTAGAATATACCTAATGTGGTGAAGGGTATCATATAGTCGACCCAGTCCGACTTTACTACTTTCCATACTGGTTTTTATACCCTACACAACTATGTTGTCAGGGTATTATAGCTTTGTGTAGCCCTAAGAGCTTGTAACGCAGCGAAATATTGGTCCTAGACCCACCTTTAAGTATACCAATTGTCTTATCTCGACTAGATGAGTCTATCTAGACATGTGTGTCCGTCGTCCGTCCGTCTGTCCATTATAATTTGTAAACACGATACAGGCCACAGTTATGGACCAATCTTCACGAAATTTTGCATGTAGGATGGGTTCTGGCCAATGAAGACCCCTATTGGTCCAGAGGTCGCAATTGTGGCCCAAACACCGCGAATTTTTGCATGGAGAAGCGGATCGGGCCAGAGAATAAGCATGCCTGTTTTGATAAAGATCGGTCAATATTTAGCGGGTCAAATGGACCCTAACTTTTGTGTGAAAAATTACAACATTTGTATTCTGTAGCGTATATATTTACCACTGAAGGACGTAGACCCGAGAAGTTGATAGTATATCCAAGAGGAGTGGTTGATCTTTTAATTGATAGCAATTATATTGTCGTAGGTACTCGGATGCGGGAGTTACATTTAAATATTTACAGGTGCTTACGTATTCAGATTTTATTCAATAACCTATTACCACACTGGAGGGCGGAAATATAGCGCGGATCGCTTTGAAATGTTCCATGAGATTCCAGTTATGGTCAAGGACAACGCCTAAAATGTTAGGTGATGATCAGATAATAATTTTTCGGATGAAGTGGACCGAAAACTTAATTATTTGTACTTTTCGAGTCGAAAGCCGAACATCACAACACAGCCCACGGTGAAGGGAAACTGGACAAGTATGTACAGGGGCTGTACTTATTATTAGTAACATTTGCTGACCACTAGTCAGTCAAAAGTGAGCAAATATCGCGAAATATTGCCCAATCTCAGAATATAGAACCACAGAAAGTTAGATTTTCATGGAAGTTGTGTAGGGTATCGTATGGTCGGCCCCGTCCGACTATACTGCTCCGCTCACTGGTTAATTTTTCCGAAGTAAACAAAAAGAAACAATACAACAGTTCGACACAACAACTGTTGTGTTGTTAGGATGGAAAATTAAACATAACGAAGAAAACTAAAACAAAAGAAATATAAACATAATCTTTGTTTATCGACAGATTAAATTTCCAAAATCCCATTCATAGACTATGCCACCTTTTGAGAATACACTAATTTCGTGTAGATATAAGATCAAACTATATATCACAGAGAAAGGTTTATAACCAGTAAGGAAAGTAATAAACTCGGACGGGGCCGACTATATGATACCCTTCACCACTTTGGCATATTGAATCCTAACAGACGTCGAATTTTTGAAGGAACATTAACATAAGAATGGATCCATAAACATGTCATTCTGCCACATATACTAAATTTTTTCATTTGGTCAGATATAGGGTTGCTTCTATGCATATCCGTCCGTCTGTAGATGTTAATTTTTAAACAAAGTACAGGTCGCATTTATGATCCGATTTGGATGAAATTTGTACATCTCACTTATTTGGTCCAAGGACGAACCCTATTGAAATTAGAGAAAATCGGTTCAGATTTAGATATAGCTCCCATATTTTATGTAAATGGATCACTTTACTGCCAATATTGGTCCACTTGAGACAAAATTTCTGAATTAGGTTTAGAATGATGTATGCGAAGTTATGTTGGAGTCGGTTCAGATTTAGATATGGCTCCCATATATAGTTTTGTCCGATGTTATGTAAATGGATCACAATACTGCCAATATTGGTCAGATTGAGCAAAATTTTGCGCAGAGTTCTGAATTAGGTTTAGAATGATGATGTTTTGTTGGAATCAGTTCAGATTTAGATATAGCTCCATATATAGTTTCCTCCGATTTTATGTAAATGGTGCGCCATACTGTCAATGTTTGTCCGATTGAGACAAAATTTTGCAAAGCGTATTGAACTTACTACAGGATGACATCCTTAAGGAAATTACTGTAGGTAGATGTCCGCGAAGTTTTGTTGAAATCGTTTCAGATTTAGATAAAGCTCCCATATATACGTTTCAGGTTTAGATATAGTTTCCATATATATTTTCATCCGATTTCATCAAAATGATTTACCAAGTAATTAAAGTTTGTCCGCTTGGGACGAATTTGTGCAGAACGTACCATATCGAACCTAGAATAACGTGTATTGGATTTTTTGTCGAGATAAATTTTGGATAGCGCACTGTGTTGCAGCATACCAAATGGTGGATGCCACGGTTCCTCCAATACGTCCATTTATATATAAATCGTATACGTGTTTTGCTCGATGATTGACATTCAATTATTCATAAATTTTAGATTGGTGTGTGTATGTGTTGTTTTAATGTAATTCAAATATCTATGTACGCAGATAATTTCGTCCGATTTCATTTCGATGGTCATATTCTATTTTAATGATATTGTACATATGAGCATATCATGTATGTACCCAAACAGGTGAAGGGTATAACATAGTCGGCCCCGTCCGACTTTTCAACTTTCCTTACTGGTTTTGTTTGTGGAATATATAACGATTTTTTGCAAACTTTTAAATAAAATTGACTAAGACCACTTTCAAAATAAACGACTCATGTGATCCATAAATGGATATTTCAGAGAAGCTTTTCATGTCAATTAACACAGAATCCAAAAACATTCAGGAATACCTTTCTTTAATTTAATATTAAATGGCAACGGATTTATATTTTTCTTTTTATTTTCCAAATGTCACAGACAGATGCCTCTTAAAATCCTGGCATATCTTCCGCATTATCTTGTTTGTTTTTATTTCAGCCGGAAATGGCGGAAGTGTAGCCATGTTATAATTCTGGCATATGAGTTAAATATATAAACAATCACTTCCTTGTCAATTGCAAATATCGTCCAAACATTAAATGATACACACATATAAACAGTTCAGATAAACAACACTCCACAACACGCCCTAAAACCATTGAACGACACATACTGTATGGCAATTAAATAAATACATCGTAAGATTGTGATACTTCCTGTCGGATGGAAAATAACTGCAAGTCTTAAGATGTTGAAGCAGTAGAAATACACCATAAAGCGAAAGGAATACAATACATATATATGCCGCAACGATTCAGTATTTTATTGTTAAAAGGATTTAAGCTGATACCGTCAGTTCATATGAACATGAATTTGTCTAGATTAAAATTACATTGAAGTTTGTATCATAACTAAATTATTCAAAAGACAGAGAGTCTGAGGAAAATATTCTCATAAATTGTGACTGAGGGAAATGTGAGAAGCTAAGTGGCAATCTCGAGCATGCTTCCGTAACCTGCTTGTCTTATGACCCCGATATTTGACCTTTTTAAGCGACTCTTATACTAATAATAGATTTTTATGCCAATTATCGATCGGTCACTGTTAATTTATTCAGGAAACTTAACTTTTTCATCGGGGTTAATTGCAAGAATAAATTGTAAAAACTTGGTTAAATATGCCCCACCGAAATGGAATATTGTGTATGTGTCTGATGGGAGCTATTTCAAACAAACCTATTTCGAAAGTGCAAAAATATTCAACCTTAAATCTGGACCTTAAATCTGTACCGTAATACTGAAAAAAAATATCCTCAACATAGGCTTAATTTTCATCGAAAATCGGAAGTATGGGGTTTGTATACCAAAAGAATATCGTAATGAATAATTTACATATTTTAGGTGACAGACTAAGCGAAAGTGCACAAAAATTGCACATTGACTGAGTATACGTTTTTATACCCTTCACCACACTGTGGTAGAGAATATTATGTTTTTGTGCATATGTTTGTAACAGGCAAAAGGAAACGAGAAAGACACATGGTTCCTTTTGAGAATATGCATAGAGTCACTTTTTAAGTCGATTTATGCATGTCCGTCCGTCCGTCTGTCTATGTTAAATTGTAAACAAAGTATAGGTCGCATTTATAATCCGAATTGGATGAAATTTGGCAGAGCTGATTCATTTGGCTCAAGGACGAACCCGATTGAAAAATCGGTGCAGATTTAGATATAGCTCCCACATATAGTTTCGTCCGATTTTCAGTAAATGGTATACCAAAGTACCTATATATTTTACGATTTGCATGAAATTTGTTCAGCGTACTAAATTAAGTCTAGAACGATGTGTGTTAAACTTCGTGAAAATCGGTTCAGAATTAGATATATATCCCATATATATTTTCGTCCGATTTCATGTAAATAGTGCACCAAAGACCCGAAATTTGGCATAGCATACTGAGCTAAGTCTAGAACGATGTGTGTTAAATTTCGTGAAAATCGGTTTAGATTTAGATATGGCTCCCATGTATATTTTCGTTCGATTTTAGGTAAATAGTACACCAAAGTCCCTATATATCCTTCGATTTGCACGAAATTTGGCATAGCGTACTGAATTGAGTCTAGAATGATGAGTTGTGAGATTCGAGAAAATCGGTGTAGATTTAGATACAGCTCCCATATATATTTTCGTCCGATTTTAGGTAAATAGTCCGCCAAAGTCTCTATATATTTTTCGATTTCCGCGAAATTTGGCATAGCGTACTAAATTAAATCTAGAGTGATGTGAGTTAAGTTTCCTGAAAATCGGTTCAGATTTAGATATAGCTCCCATAGATATTTTCGTCCGGTTTAATATAAATAGTGCACCAAAGTCCCTATATATCTTTCTGTATGAACGAAATTTGGGATAGCGTCTGAATTGAGTCTAGAATGATGAGTGGTGAGATTTCAGAAAATCGGTGTAGATTTAGATATAGCTCCCATATATATTTTCGTCCGATTTTTGGTAAATGGTGCACCAAAGTCCCTATATATTTTTCGATTTGCACGAAATTTGTCATAGGGTACTGACATGGGTCTAGAATGATGTGTGGTAAGTTTCGGTTCAGATTTCGATATAGCTTCCACATATTCACATATATTCCTCCGATTTTATATAAATGTTGCACCAAACTCCTACTATTCGTCCGATTAACACAAAATTTTGCACAACGTATAAAAAATTTTAATTATTGCGTTTTGTTGAAATTTGTGCAAATGCTAAATGCATATGGAGAGCCATAGCCTCCATATGAAGGCTATAGGTTTCGAACAGGTGTCTGATTTAAATTAAATTTTTAACAGTGCGGCGTACCGAATGGCGTGTATCAATTTTGCTATATATCGTTTTCCATAAATTTATCTCATGCTACGCAGACGACTCTAAATCTGCCCGAATGAAATCTAATTTATTACAGGTTGTATAAAGACATGAGTATGTTCCTTAGATGGAAACGTGACATGCAATTGTAAGGATATATATGTACAATATACCCAAAGTGGTGAAGGATATCGTATAGTCGGCCCAGTCCGACTTTACAACTTTTCTTACTGGTTTTACTTACATTATTGTTGTATAATTGGTAAGTTGTTTGGTGTGCTATATTTTTACATGTTTACTATTGGCGTTATTCACAACCAGGTTAATCCACTTTCACCGCACGTAAACAGCGAAAGACAGATATTCCATAATGCAACATGCCGCCATAGCTAATACAGCACAGAGCTGAATTGTTTCCTGCAAATTCTAAAACCATATCCACTTGTAGATGTTTGCAGTTCCTGTGTTTTTTTTATACCGTACATACAATGTAGAGCACCAACGTAAGTTTCGGTAGCAGTTGTTTTAGTTTTTCATTGTCTTATCGCGTTGACTTTTAACTACATGATGTTTTGTTGTACGGTTCACAATAAGTTCAGGAGTTTACCAGAGCATGTGTTGCCATTACGTGATCCAGAGATATAAGAGTTAAATATGGGAACTACTATTCCATAGATGTGTAGGAAAAATATAAAAGTCATACTAAATATAGGAGATGCTGAAAAATGGGATTCTTGCACAAATGAACTATTTAAAAGATTTCAAATTTAAGAGTTGTAGATCTATCGAGTTCTTAATTCGGGTTCTAACATAATCAAAACAATCGTTTTACCTACTTCCCGTAATCAATTTGTGAGTTCAAGTTAATGTTATATTTACACATTTGCACTTTTAAGTGACATTTAATATAATTTAGCCATGATTATTTTTCGATGATGCGCTTTGGCGCCTGGAAATTGAATTTTCACATATTTATGTGAACTGTAGGCCATTAGCCAAGTGCCAAATCTCTTGTGTACATTGCTGTCGACTATATGTACACACCAGTTACCTTTTCGCCGCAATGCAGTTTCGAGAGTTGAGGCCAGAAATTCTGACAATCCGCTTATTATGCAAATTTTAATAATTTTACAGCAAACGTAATTAAGGGACCGCCACAACCAAACCATAAATTGTTCAATGGGTTGTCAACCGCAGGGACATGTGTCTGATCGATCGAACACACAAAATCCATGGCAATAACACTTTATGGTATGGTAATTCTGCTATTGGCAGTTTATTATTGATTTTTTTGTTAAAATTTTCACACCGTAGAAATAATAAATAATGATCTGATAAATAAATGTGTGTATAATGAAAATATGACATATTGATAGGAAATTGCATTTGAAATTTAATTTAATATTACCACCACTAATTGCCTTATTATAAGCTATTTTATTATTATTCCACATACGAGGTCGGATACAAAATAATATTTTAGCCGTTTCAGTATTTTGAAGCTTTTGGCTTTTTTAACGTAATCAGCCCGAATTTGGTACTTTTGAATACATACTGGGTAGAAAATCCTAGTAAATTAATAATAATAATAATAACCAGTGAGCGGAGCAGAATAGTCGGACTGGGCCGACCACATGATACCCTACACAATTTTCACGAAAATCTAACTCTCTGTGGTTCTATATTCTGAGCTTGGGCAATATTTCGCGATATTTGAACACTCTTGACCGATTACAGGTCAACCAATATTACTAGTATTCAGTACAGCCCTTCTAATTACTTGGCCATATTCCCTTCAACTTGGGTTGTGTTGCAATGTTCGGCTTCCAATTGTGGCCTATATATTAACTCGAAACCAGTAAGGAAAGTAGTAAAGTCGGACGGGGCCGACTCTAGGATACCCTTCACCACTATGGGTACATTAAACAGGACTATTATCATGAAATTGGATGAAATAAAATATGTGATATTTATCTAAATGTGAATCTACCTAGATATATCCATAAAGTATGTAAATCGACTTCAAACAAATATAAATAGGTCATCCGTTGGGCTATGTCTGTACTTCTAGAAAACGCATCTATAGAAGTTTATGCTCAATTTTGTACGATGTGCAAACTTTGATGTCAATCTGACTAACATGAGGAGTTTGATGCCCAATTTACTTGAAATCGGGCGAAAATATATATGGTGCGTCAATTACTTAAAATCAATCTATAATAAAAAGGGCTATATCTATCTAAATCTGGAACGATTTTCACGAAACTTGGCAGACAACATTCTAGACCTAAATGGTTAGGCTGTACCAAATTTCGCGCAAATCGAAAGATATATAGGGACTTTGGGGCACCATTTACATGAAATCGGACGAAACTATATATGGGAGATATATCTAAATCAGGACCGATTTTCATGAAACTTGGCAGACATCATTCTAGGCTCAATTAAGTACGTTATGCCAAATTTCGTGCAAATCGAAGGATATATAGGAATTTTGGGGCACCATTTACATGAAATCGGACGAAACTATATATGGGAGCTATATCTAAATCTGGACCGATTTTCTCGAAACTTGGCAGACATCACTCCAGGCTTAATTCAGTACGTTATGCCAAATTTCGTGCAAATCAAAAGATATATAGGGACTTTGTGGCACCATCTACATGAAATCGGACGAAACTATATATGGGAGCTATATCTAAATCTAGACCGATTTTCTCGAAACTTGGCAGACATCATTCTAGACCTAAGTGATTAGGCTGTACCAAATTTCGTGCATATCGAAAGATATATAGTGACTTTGGGGCACCATTTCCATGAAATCGGACGAAACTATATATGGGAGATATATCTAAATCAGGACCGATTTTCATGAAACTTGGCAGACATCATTCTAGGCTCAATTAAGTACGTTATGCCAAATTTCGTGCAAATCGAAGGATATATAGGGACTTTGGGGCACAATTTACATGAAATCGGACGAAACTATATATGGGAGCTATATCTAAATCTGGACCGATTTTCTCGAAACTTGGCAGACATCACTCCAGGCTTCATTCAGTACGTTATGCCAAATTTCGTGCGAATCAAAAGATATATAGGGACTTTGGGGCACCATCTACATGAAATCGGACGAAACTATATATGGGAGCTATATCTAAATCTGGACCGATTTTCTCGAAACTTGGCAGACATCATTTTAGGCTCAATTAAGTACGCTATGCCTAATTTCGTGCAAATCGAAGGTTATATAGGGACTTTGGTACACCATTTACATGAAATCGGACGAAACTATATATGGGAGATATATCTTAATCTGGACCGATTTTCTCGAAAGTTGGCAGACATCGTTCTAGGCTCTATTTAGTACGTTATGCCAAATTTCGCGCAAATCGTAATATATATAGGGACTTTGGGGCACCATTTACATGAAATCGGACGAAACTATATATGGGAGCTATATCTAAATCTGGACCGATTTTTACGAAACTTGGCAGACATCATTCTAGACCTAAATGATTAGGCTGTACCAAATTTCGTGCAAATCGAAAGTTATATAGGGACCGTTTACATTAAATCGGTTAAATATATATATGGGAGCTATATCTAAATCTGAACCGATTTTTCCCAATTTCAATAGGGTTCGTCCTTGGGCCGAACAAGTGACCTATGCCAAATTTCATCCAATTCGGATCATAAATGCGACCTGTACTTTGTTTACAATTTAACATGGACAGACAGACAGACGGACGGACGGACGGACGGACGGACATGCATAAATCGACTTAGAAAGTGATTCTAGGTATATTCTCAAAAGGAACCATGGGTCTATCTCGATTATTTTTGCCTGTTACAAACATATGCACAAAGACATAATACCCTGTACCACAGTGTGGTGAAGGGTATAAAAATACAAAAAAATTGGTTCTCGGTCCAGTTCATCCCAAAAATATTATCTGATCATCGCCGAAAAATTATAGGCGTTGTCCTTGTCTATATATGAATCCTCATGGAAAATTTCAAAGCGATCGGCGCTATATTTTCGCCCTTTAGTGTGGTATTGGCTTACTAAATAATATATGAATGCGTACGCACCTGTAAATATTTAAGTGTATCTCCTACATCCTACATCAAATTTCGTGCATATCGAAAGATATATAGGGACTTTGGGGCACCATTTCCTTGAAATCGGACGAAACTATATATGGGAGATATATCTAAATCAGGACCGATTTTCATGAAACTTGGCAGACATCATTCTAGGCTCAATTAAGTACGTTATGCCAAATTTCGTGCAAATCGAAGGATATATAGGGACTTTGGGGCACAATTTACATGAAATCGGACGAAACTATATATGGGAGCTATATCTAAATCTGGACCGATTTTCTCGAAACTTGGCAGACATCACTCCAGGCTTCATTCAGTACGTTATGCCAAATTTCGTGCAAATCAAAAGATATATAGGGACTTTGGGGCACCATCTACATGAAATCGGACGAAACTATATATGGGAGCTATATCTAAATCTGGACCGATTTTCTCGTAACTTGGCAGACATCATTTTAGGCTAAATTAAGTACGCTATGCCTAATTTGGTGCAAATCGAAGGTTATATAGGGACTTTGGTGCACCATTTACATGAAATCGGACGAAACTATATATGGGAGATATATCTTAATCTGGACCGATTTTCTCGAAAGTTGGCAGACATTGTTCTAGGCTCTATTCAGTACTTTATGCCAAATTTCGCGCAAATCGTAATATATATAGGGACTTTGGGGCACCATTTACATGAAATCGGACGAAACTATATATGGGAGCTATATCTAAATCTGGACCGATTTTTACGAAACTTGGCAGACATCATTCTAGACCTAAATGATTAGGCTGTACCAAATTTCGTGCAAATCGAAAGTTATATAGGGACCGTTTACATTAAATCGGTTAAATATATATATGGGAGCTATATCTAAATCTGAACCGATTTTTCCCAATTTCAATAGGGTTCGTCCTTGGGCCGAATAAGTGACCTATGCCAAATTTCATCCAATTCGGATCATAAATGCGACCTGTACTTTGTTTACAATTTAACATGGACAGACAGACGGACAGACGGACGGACGGACATGCATAAATCGACATAGAAAGTGATTCTATGTATATTCTCAAAAGGAACCATGGGTCTATCTCGATTATTTTTGCCTGTTACAAACATATGCACAAAGACATAATACCCTGTACCACAGTGTGGTGAAGGGTATAAAAATACAAAAAAATTGGTTCTCGGTCCAGTTCATCCCAAAAATATTATCTGATCATCGCCGAAAAATTATAGGCGTTGTCCTTGACTATATATGAATCCTCATGGAAAATTTCAAAGCGATCGGCGCTATATTTTCGCCCTTTAGTGTGGTATTGGCTTACTAAATAATATATGAATGCGTACGCACCTGTAAATATTTAAGTGTATCTCCTACATCCGAGTACATAGGACAATATAATTGGTATCAATTTAAAGGTCAACCACTCCTCTTGGATATACTATCCACTTCTCGGGTCTATTTGTATTTTATGTCCCTGAAGGACATAAAATACAAATTTTGTAATTTTTCACACAAAAGTCAGGGTCTATTTTACCCGCTAAATATTCTCCGATCTTTATCAAAACAGGCATGCTTTTTCTTTGGCCCGATCCCCTTCTCCATGTAAAATTTCGCTATAGTTGGGCCATAACTGCGGCGTCTGTAACGACCAGAAAAACCGACAAAAATGAAATATTTGGTCCATTTAATCAGCTAAATATTGACCGATCTTTACCAAAAATAGGGGTCTCCAATGGCCAAAACCCATCCTACATGCAAAATTTCGTGAAAATTGGTCCATAAATGTGGCCTGTATCGTGTTTACAAATTATAATGGACAGACGGACGGATACACATGTCTAGATCGACTCAGCTAGTCGAGATATGACGATCGGTATACTTAAAGGTGGGTTTAGGACCAATATTTCGCGGGGTTACAAACTCTTGGGGCTTCATGAAATTTGGCACAGCTCCTTTGTTTGGCCCAAGGACGAACCCTATTAGAATTGGGGAAAATCGATTCAGATTTAGACATAACTCCCATATATATTTTCGTCCGGTTTTAGGTAAACGGAGCACCAAAGTACCTAAAAATCTTTCGATTTGCACGAAATTTGGTATAGCGTACTAAATTAAGTCTAGAGTAATGTGTATCATGTTTCTCGAAAATCAGTTCAGGATAAGATATAGCTCCCATATATATTTTCGTCGAATTTTAGGGAAATAGTGCACCAACATCCTATATATCCATCGATTTGCACGAAATTTGGCATAGCGTACTATATTAAGTCTAGAGTAATGTGTGTCGAATTTCGTGAAAAACGGTTCAGATTTAGATATAGCTCCCATATATATTTTCCTCCGATTTTAGGTAAATGGTGCACCAAAGCCCCTAAATATCATTCGATTTGCACGAACTATGGTATAGCGTACTTAATTAAGTCTAAAGTGATGTGTGTTAGGTTTCTTGAAAACCGGTTCACATTTAGATATAGCTCCCATATATATTTTTTTGCGCGAAATTTTGCACAACGTACAAAATTGACTATAGAGTGACGTAATTGCTTTTTGTAGAAAGGCTGACATAGCCCATATATTCGGCCTACTTGATGTTTATGGGTTTCAAATAATCAACGAGCGTCGGATTGAGATTTGCTTTAAATCGATTTTTTGTCTCATTCTCTATCTATCCAAATGTAGAGTTTAGTATAGGTTACAGAATGACATGTTTATGGATTGGTCTAAGTCGGTTTATATTTATATATGGATGATGTTATGTTAGAATGCATCTGTCAAATATAGCCAAAGTGGTGGAGGGTATCATGTAGTCGTCTACGTCCGACTTTACTTCTTTCCTTACTGGTTACTCCATTTGCAATTCATTCTGTCGATTTTTTGTTAATTTCCTTTATTATTTATGTCATTTTATAACAGATTTTTATCACTTACAAAATTTAAAAAAAATATCGTAATAAATTTTTTGTTGTTGTACCCTCTTGCATGCATGGCATATTCGAAATGACCGGAATTGTTATGTAATTTGGGGCAATTTATATTTTATCTGAGCCATATTTCACAGCGCAATTGGGCGTTCCGGTTTATTGGAGTGTGAAAAGATTTTACAGACATTTTTCCATAAACCTAAAGGTGATCCAATATTGATTTCATCTGGCTAGAATATTTGGTTTTACAATACACATTAAAAATACTACAAATCGGAAGGTATGATTATATACATAAATGTGGATCATTATAGTTTACTTTTTAACCAGACCTTTTATCTTTGTGTCTCGATTCATTCGGAAATTAGTATGATTACAAACGATGTGCAGAATGACGTTTATGGGAGATTTGTTACGAAATAATAATGTAAAATACCATCTTCGAAATATCACATTGTGATTTGCAAGTCCAAAAGAAAAAAATCGGGCTTATAATAATATGGGCCAACATACATAAATGGGACTTCGAAGTATGTGCAAAGTTTTAGCACCACACCTCATTAACATTCCTAAATACAATTTATCTTTCCTTAAATATAGTTTAATAATTGCAAATTTTGTTTGATTCCAAATTTTTGAGCATTGTGCAGATTCAATTAATTTATGTGCATGTTATGTTTGAAATGTTTATGATTATTGGGCTAATTATAGGATTAGAGTTGGATAGTATGACGAAATAAATAAAATATTTGCTAACAGCAATCCATGCCCATTTTAATTTCCTCAGTCTTTATTTTTTTGAAACATGGACAACAGAAAAAGTGGACAGTGGCGCCAAGAGATATTAAAAACTGATGAGTTTGGCTACCATTTGTTTGGCAATTTACCTTTTTCAGGTATTTGTTATACCGATCCATTGTTCTCATCCATTGTTGATCTTCGCTTGTTGTTGTTAATGATAAGGAAATTCCTTGCTAAACCATTCCCCCAATTGGCGACACCAGTACATCGTATATATTAGTGGCATTGTCTACACCTCGATAAAGGATATGCACACATTTTGTATCCTGTCGCTAAGTATGTATGAAATTCCACACTTTTTTCTGAAAAAAAAAACTAAAACCGCAAACATCATCGGTTTATTCACGCTTTCGAAAACGTGCTACAAAACGAAAGACAATTTGTCAGCTGATGTTTATCTGGACTTTGTCTGGCTTTTTTTGTCAACTGTTTGGAAATAAGAACGACTTATTGCTAATTATTAAGTGGACCAAAGGAAGTGTATGAGACATTTTTTAATAAAATACAAGACAACATATACCTACAAATATACCTTCCAACAGTTCTCATAAAATCTCGGTTAACATTTTTCCGACCCGCGACCATTTTGTTTTTATACCCTCCACCATAACATTTTTCCGACCCGCGACCATTTTGTTTTTATACCCTACACCATAATATGGAGGGTATATTAGTTTTGTTTTTTCGTTTCTAACGCATCGAAATAATCATTCCGACCCTATAAAGTATATATATTCTTGATCAGCGTAAAATTCTATGACGATCTAACCATGTCCGTCTGTCTGTTGTAATCACTCTAGCGTCTAACCGAATTGAGATAGAATGCCAAAATTTTGCATAGAGTCATTTGTTTGCAGGCAGGTCAAGTTCGAAGATGGGCTATATCGGTCCACGTTTAGGCAAAGCTCCCATATAAGGTTACCCCCAATTTTTCAGTATTTTGAGGCTCTTGAGCCCTTTTTTCAACCGAATTCGCTGAAATTTGGTACTTTGAGTTCTTATTACGTAGCAAATCTCTTCACAAAAAAAATTATAAATATAGGTCCACTTTTTCGGGTAGCCCTCATATAAGGTTACCATCCAATTTTCGGTATTAAGGGGTTCTTGAGCACGGTTTTCAACCGAATTCGCTGTAATTTGGTATTTTGTAGTCGTATATGGAAACAAATCTCCCTACCAAAAATTATTAATATTTACCCCTTCTTAGGGGTAGTGCCCTTATAACCTATTTTTCTATCTATTTTTATACCCTTCACCACTCTGTGGTACAGGGTATTATGTCTTTGTGCATATGTTTGTAACAGGCAAAAGGAAACGAGATAGACACATGGTTCCTTTTGAGAATATGCATAGAATCACTTTCTGAGTCGATTTATGCATGTCCGTCCGTCCGTCTGTCCGTCCGTCCGTCTGTAGATGTTAAATTGTAAACAAAGTACAGGTCGCATTTATGATCCGATTTGAATGAAATTTGGCACAGGTCACTTATTTGGCCCAAGGACGAACCCTATTGAAATTGGGAAAAATCGGTTCAGAATTAGATATAGCTCCCATATATATATTTAACCGATTTAATGTAAACGGTCCCTATATATCTTTGGATTTGCACGAAATTTGGTACAGCCTAATCATTTAGGTCTAGAATGATGTGTGCCAAGTTTCGTGAAAATCGGTCCAGATTTAGATATAGCTCCCATATATAGTTTCGTCCGATTTCAAGTAAATGGTGCACCAAAGTCGCTAAATATCTTTCGATTTGCATGAAATTTGGCATAACGTACTGAATTGAGCCTAGAAAGATGTCTGCCAAGTTTCGAGAAAATCGGTCCAGATTTCTATATAGCTCCCATATATAGTTTCGTCCGATTTCATGTAAATGATGCACCAAAGTCGCTATATATCTTTCGATTTGCACGAAATTTGGCATAACGTACTGAATTGAGACTAGAATGATGTCTGCCAAGTTTCGAGAAAATCGGTCCAGATTTATATATAGCTCCTATATATAGTTTCGTCCGATTTCATGTAAATGGTGCACCAAAGTCCCTATATATCTTTCGATTTGCACGAAATTTGGCATAACATACTGAATTGAGTCTAGAATGATGTCTGCCAAGTTTCGTGAAAATCGGTCAAGATTTAGATCACAGTCGGGCGAAGCACTGCACGCGTGCACTCTCGCGAGAGTAAGTATCGCTATTCTCTCACACACATTCAACTGAACCAATTGAAAAACCATTGACACACACACAAAGACAAGTGCGTGAGAACAGAATTTTTTATGCTCTGCCCGTGCCTGATTTAGATATAGCTCCCATATATAGTTTCGTCCGATTTCATGTAAATGGTGCACCAAAGTCCCTATATCTTTCGATTTGTACGAAATTTGGCATAACGTATTGAATTGAGCCTAGAATGATGTCTGCCAAGTTTCGAGAAAATCTGTCTAGATTTAGATATAGCTCGATGTATAGTTTCGTCCGATTTCATGTAAATGGTGCACCAAAGTCCCTATATATCTTTCGATTTGCACGAAATTTGGCGTAACGTACTGAATTGAGCCTAGAAAGATGTCTGCCAAGTTTCGAGCAAATCGCTCCAGATTTCTATAGAGCTCCCATATATAGTTTCGTCCGATTTCATGTAAATGATTCACCAAAGTCTCTATATATCTTTCGATTTGCACGAAATTTGGCATAACGTACTGAATTTAGTCTAGAATGAATGTCTGCCAAGTTTCGAGAAAACCGGTCCAGATTTCTATATAGCTCCCATATATAGTTTCGTCCGATTTCATGTAAATGGTTCACCAAAGTCTCTATATATCTTTCGATTTGCACGAAATTTGGCATAACGTACTGAAAATCGGTCCAGATTTAGATATAGCTCCCTTTTATTATAGATTGATTATAAGTAATTGACGCAGCAAGGATCCAATAAGGTGATAGAAACACAACGTTCTGAAATTAGTATAACCTAACCTGTGATAAGTTTGTTTGAAATCGCTTAATATTTGAATAGAGCTTCCATACATATTTTCCCCCGATTTCAAGTAAATTGGGCATCAAACTCCTAAGGTTAGTCAGATTGACATCAAAGTTTGCACAACTTAAAAAATTGAACATAGAATTACGTAGTTGCGTTTTCTAGAAGTACAGACATAGCCCAACGGATGACCTATTTATATTTGTTTGAAGTCGATTTACATACTTTATGGATAGATCTAGGTAGATTCATATTTAGATAAATATCACATATTTTATTTCATCAATTTTTAATAGTCTTATTTAATATACCCATAGTGGTGAAGGGTATCATATAGTCGGTCCCGTCCGACTTTACTACTTTCCTTACTGGTTTTATTTGAAAATAGCTGATTTTTTCCGTGTAGCTGTATTCCACCATAGTATGGGGGAATATTCGGTAGACGAAATTTTCAGTTCATACCCCACATAGTATGGAATCCTAAAACGATTTAGTCGATTTAGCCATATGTTGTAATTATTTTTCTCTCGGAGGATATTGACATAAAAACTAAAACGTGAGGTTTGACAATGAACTGTATCGACTGCATTTAGGACCAGGTCCTATATAAAAAATCGTACCTATTTAATTTTTAGCGTGATGGACGGTATTGGGATTCAAAACTTAAATATTAGCTTGGACCTTGAGCTACATCGGCCCTTAATTAGGCCTAACCCCTCATATAATGAAAACACCAAGTAGTAACTAATTCCTACACAATGTTGTTAATATTGGTCTCGCTTTAGTATGCCTCATATATAATATTGCCCTCTAAATTAGAGTATTTTCAGGATTTTATACACATGTTTCACCATACCATGCGTTAATAATATATGTCAACATTTAAGGGTTTTGAGATTTTAGGAAATTGCCATTGAAATTGCTGAATTTTCTATTTGGTTTACAACAAACGATTGGAAGAATTGTCGTTATATGTATGTTCCCTACGTTTTCATTTCAAAAATTTGTCAGTATTTCTATGGTGGAGGGTATCCAAAGTTCGGCCCGGCCTTACTTAACGCTTTTTTACTTGTTATGACTATCTTATTCTCAAGCAGCGTACAAAACTTTGAGTAGCTTTTTCAGTTGTCGACAAAATGTAAAAAAATATGCAGTCATTTTTCCTAACTCTATTTTACTATTTTTCATCCTCTCATCATCTTTCTCTTCGTATTCAATTTTAATGGTTTGGCAGTAGGCAAAAATACGTTTTTTAACGTAAACATTGTATTTTCATTTTACGTTTACTATAACTGTACTACGTACTACATGGATTTTTGGGCTTTACAATTTTCGTCTTTAAATTTTTCTGAATGAACATCTGAATGGAACGTAGTTACAATGAGTAAAACACAAACCATTCGGAGTGGTAGTAATGTCTGTAAATGTGTGTAAATTGCATTTGTATGCAATGTGCATTTTGTGAATGCGAAAAATAGTTACAGTGATGAAAGGGACCACATCAAGAGGATACAAAAAAAAAAAAAAGATTTTTTTGTTTTTCAACTCAATTCATACCATTTTGCCATTGACAATGTGTCTACGTTCTGTTGTATGACTTAATATTGCAGCTAATGGACATTTCTGTTTATTTCTTTTTCTGTGTCTGTAGATTTTACGGCTAATTGAGTTACTGTTTTGTTTTGAAAATGCCGGTCGTGAACACTTTTTTCCTTCCCAAATCTAGGGCTGGTGCACTTGGTACTTTGAATAGAAAATATATATTTTTTCTTTTTTGTCAACGTTATTAAAGGTCAACACACTCTGGAGAACGAATTCATTTGGCACCTTAGTAGATTATTATAAACATGTAAAAACGTCTTTAAGTCCGACCGGACAGAATTTGTTATACCCTCGCCACGTAAAACATTGATTTATTTCTGCATATATGTGTGTACGTCAGCCCTCAATAACCCTTTATACCATATTACAACCTCGTGGCTAAAGTCTTAAAAATACCGAAAATGGTTCGGTAACGTTATATTGGAGCTATACTAATACTTGAACCAATATTGTGAAATTTAATCGGAACATTAGAGCCAATTGGACTGAAGAACGTGTTATAGGGGGTACCTTGAATCTTGTGCCAATTTTAATAATTTTTTGTAGGGCTGTTTTCTATTCAATGAGAATCAATATTAATCGATCTGGAATCCTGAAATTTGGATTTACAATCTCTGTAGTGTTATATGATTGGGGTGAGTAGGAAGTTTTGGAAATTCGTAATAATGTGTACCAAATTGTACTATTTGGATTTGGATGAACAAATAGGGCTGGAATCCTGAAATTGGGAAATAGGATTTCTATTGAATTCTATGATATAGATAGTTATGGAATAGATTTGTACATATGTGCACTAAATGGTACTAAATTTGAATTTTGGGTGAACCTGCTACTTGGAGTTAGGATCAGTGTAGGGGTGTAGGATGGGGGTATGTAGAACTTTTTGGAAATTCGTACTAAATTTGATACAGTTTGGATTTGGGTGAACCGACATGGCTGGGATCCTTAAATTCTATTGCGGAGTGGTGTAGTTATGGAAAGGGGCCACAGGTGGGGCACCTTTGAACATGTCAGTAAACTCCAGTCAAAATGGATTTGATAACTTTTGGCTTCGATTTCTGTAAATTTCAAATGGGTTTATAAGACTACGTAATTAACTGTAACTATATTCATGTTTGTTTTTATGCCTTTAGGCCTAAATAAATTTTAATCCGAATTTTGTAATTTTCTAACATTTTTGTTGACCAATATTTATACCCTACACAACTATGTTGTCAGGGTATTATAGCTTTGTGCAGCCCCAAAAGTTTGTAACGCCGCGAAATATTGGTCCTAGACCCACCTTTAGGTATACCGATCGTCATATCTCGACTAGCTGAGTCGATCTAGACATGTGTGTCCGTCCGTCCGTCTGTCCATTATAATTTGTAAACACAATACAGCCCACAGTTATGGACCAATCTTCACGAAAATTTGCATGTAGGATGGGTTCTGGCCAATGAAGACCCCTATTGTTTTTGGAAAAGATCGGTTAATATTTAGGGGATGAAATGGACCAAAAACTTTATTTTTGTCGGTTTTTTTGGTCGATCCAGATGCCGCAAGTTTGGCCCAACCACCGCGAATTTTTGCATGGAAAAGGGGATCGGGCCAAAGAATAAGCATGCCTGTTTTGATAAAGATCGGTCAATATTTAGCGGGTCAAATGGACCCTGACTTTTGTGTGAAAAATTACAAAAATTGTATTCTATGGCGTATATATTTACACCTGAGTGATGTAGACCCAAGAAGTGGATAGTATTTCCAAGAGGAGTGGTTGACCTTTAAACTAATACCAATTATATTGTCGTAGGTACTCGGATGCAGGAGTTACACTTAAATATTTACAGGTGCTTACGTATTCATATATTATTTAGTAACCTATTAACACACTGGAGGGCGGATCGCTTTGAAATGTTACATGAGGTTACAGTCATGGTCAAGGACAACGCCTAAAATGTTAGGTGATGATCAGATAATAAATTTTTGAATGTTTCGTTGTTAACCGTTAGGTAGTAGGTGCCAGTAATAGTTGGGAGCGACATAATGAGTGTCTAAAATCACAAATAGTGAGGTACCTATTACGTCGTACTTTCTCTATATTGTCTCATTAGAAAACCCCTTGAAGTGTCCGCAACCCTTGGGTCCCCGCGATCTAACTCATTAGGAACCCCCTTGAGGTGTCCGCAACCCTTGGGTCCCCGCGATCTACTCAGTAGGAACCCCCTTGGGGTGTCCGCAACACTTGGGTACAACCAACCTCAGTAGGAACCTCTTGAGGTGTCTGCAACCGTTGGGTCCCCGCGATCTAGGTCAGTAGGAACCCCCTTGAGGTGTCCGCAACCCTCGGGTCCCGCCCTTCGTGGTTTACCAGGAATCTGCTTAAGGTGTCCATAGCCCTTGGACCTCTGGCATCTCGGCCTTAGCTTTGGTGTCGCAGCCCATCATCAAAAAGTTGACAGGAGTACTAATCCAGGTCTCCCCAAGGAAGGACCTATTCGGAGTACTTACCCAGGTCTCCCCTAGGACGGGCCCATTCGCAGTTCGGATCCAGGACTTCCCAAAGGACTTGACAGGACTAAGAACGATCTACCGGTGTACTTAACCATGTCAACGACATAAGCAGCAGGAAGATCGTTACACCGCTGGTTAATTTGAAAAATAAAATATAATAAAAACTTTGTTCATCACCAAACCCAAACAACTAAATAAAACTAAACATTTGCTCAAATCGATCTGCGTTATCACTCTCTCGGTCACTTCTATAAATTTCTGTGGCAGACCCTAGTCCCCGTTAGCTATCCCAGCAAACCGGAGGGAACTTGTGTCGTTACACAATATTAATCGAGCTGGAATCCTGAAATTTGGATTTAGAATCTCTGTTGTGGTGTAGGATTGGGGTAAGCTGGTAGTTTTGGAAATTCGTACTAATGTGTACCAAATTGTACTATTTGGACTTGTATGAACAAATAGGGCAGGAATCCTGAAAATTGGAATTAAGATTTCTATTTCTATTGAATTCTATGATATAGATAGTTATGGAAATTTAAATTTTTACTTATGTGTACTAAATTCGAATTTTGGGTGAACCGATGCAATTAAAATCCTGCTATTTGGAGTTGGGATCACTGTAGGGGTGTAGGATGGGGTATGTAGAACTTTTTGGAAATTCGTACTAAATTCAATACAGTTTGAATTTGGGCGAACCGATATGGCTGGAATCCTTAAACTGTATTGTGGAGGTAGGTAGTTATGGAAATTTATAATACCAAAGTTTATGGTACCAAAGTTAGTATAGTACGTGATTTCTGTTGCGTTCAAAATTGGTGTGTAGTGTTGAGACATGGAGGTAGTTTTGGAAATACGTACTAAAAGAACAAATGTGATAAATGGTACTAAAACTCTAAGTATGTTTGATATTGTTGTGTAGGTTAATTAGATCTTCCGACATATGTAGTTTTCTGTGAAATCAAAATGTTCTTAAAATAAAACTAATGTATTTTAATTACAAACCGTGGAACAGAGTGAAAATGAAACACTATGCCATCAGGAAATTTGTCTCTCACAAATAAACAAACCAAACATTTCTTGAATAGCCGGTTTGCGTCTTTCATACAAGACCATATCAACTCTGCGCACATATTTTTTCTCCATTGTTTAATTATGTCTCTCAATTTGTGAATGTTAAATTTAACAGCTCAGATTAACTCATGTGAAGTTTGTTTTCCCGCTGTTCTCTATCAAGTTTATATTAATGGTTCCTTCGACGGTCATGCTGTATTGGTTGGTTGGGTCAGGTTGCATTGGGGAACTGAACAAAGTTTTAGTTTAAATATTTCAACGCCTGCGGATGGACGCGCTTAATTGCTGCAGCATAAATGAATTTTAAATTTAATGACGGAGGCAAATAAATAACTTGTCAAAATTCGGAATTTGGCTAAGATGAAGTAAAATATTATGTACAATGAGATTATGAGATGTAGGTAGTTTGGGAAATGGTACAACTTGTTCTAACATTTGTACCTTTTTGATATGGTTGAACGAACAAAGATGGGATCCTGAAATTTTGAATTATGATTAATGTTAGAGTATGTTAATGTTAGAATTCATTCATGAAAAATGCTATAAGATTTGTTACAGTGAATGGATAGATCTGAAATCCAGCAATTTGGAATAAAAAGTAGTGAGCGGAGCAATATAGTCGGACGGGGCCGACCATATGATACCCTACACAACTTCCAAGAAAATATAAGTCTCTGTAGTTCTATATTCTGAGCTTGGTCAATATTCACCCTCTTGATGTCAACAAATATTACTAATTAATATTTAGTACAACTAATTACTTCTCCAGATTACCTTCACAGTGAGTTGTGTTGTGATGTTCGGCTTATAATTGTGGCCTATAGATTGACTCGAAAAAAACACCAAAAAATGAAGTTTTCGGTCCACTTCATCCCAAAATTAGTATCTGATCATCACCGAAAATTATAGGCGTTGTCCTTGATTAACCGATCTTTAACAAAAACAATAGGGGTCTTCATTGACCAGAACCCATCCTACATGCAAAATTTCGTGAAGATTGGTCCACAACTGTGACCTCTATCGTGTTTACAAATTATAATGGACAAACGGACGGACGGACACATATGTCTAGATCGGCTCAGCTAATCGAGATATGACGATCGGTATACTTAAAGGTGGGTCTAGGACCAATATTTCACTACGTTACAAACTTTTGAGCTGCACAAAGCTATAATACTCTGACAACATAGTTGTGTAGGGTATAATTACTGTTGAAGTTTGGATTAAATTACCAAATGACACTAAATTTGGTACAAGTTGAATATGGATGAACGGATAGACCAGGCATCTTGATATTTGGAATTTTAGATTACTTATGTCTTCGATAAATATGGAATCTGTACGTATTGGCAAACATATGAAATTGGAATTCTGACCACATTTGAATCTGTATAATGGTAATAAGAAATTGATTTCGAAAATTAGTGTTTATGTGTATGAACAGTACCAAATTGCAATAAACTTGATATTAAATGTAGGGATAGAGCGTTGGAATTTGGAATTATAGTACAATAAATTATACAGTATTCGTGATTTCCATATAAAATGTTCTTTATTTGTTTTGTGTTCAATTTCGGCATACGAAAACTTCGATAGTATTATCTATATAGATACATAAAGCTGTGTAGTTATATGGGAGCTATATTTATATATATATATATATATATATATGGAAGCTTTAAACTAAATCTGAAAATCTAAAAGCAAATTTAACACACGTCATTACAGATTTATTTCGGTATGCTGTTCACAATTTCGCCTCAACATAACTCTTCAATGCAGTGCTTAAAACATTTTAAACGTCAATTAAAAAAAAAACTATGCTAAATTTCGTGAAAGTCGAAAAATATAGGATCTTTGGTGCAACATTTCCATATAATAGGAATCACATATATATACGGGTGTTATATTTAAATCTAAACCGATTTGATCGAAACTGAACACATGTGGCTTTAGACTCAATGCCGTATAATATTCCATATTTCGCTGTTGAAGATCAGGGCAAGGTCCTTCTAATACTACATAGTTTTACTCGTTAGTGGCAAAAATGAACAAATATAGCAAAATTACATCTAAACCTATACATTTAAACATTTTCATAATATTTCCAAAGGACAATATCAAGCAACACTGTCAACGGGGATGGCCAATTACTACGAAACAATCGAAAGAATTATGAAAAGTTACAACAAGGAACAGAATGCAACAATCACGCTATTCAGGTACTGCTAACTAATTGTGGAAGCGAATGACGATGACAGTACGGAAGATGCCAATGTTTCCAAACTAGCATAGTTGGCGGCAAAGATTTTTTTTTCAGTAAAATAAGATACTAAATGATGTTGTCCAGTTTACTTCTTGATACACCAAGTTAAATAAAAAGAATAGAAAACCAGTGAGCGGAGCAGTATAGTCGGACGGGGCCGACCATACGATACCCTACACAACTACCACGGAAATCAAACTTTCTGCGGATGTTTATTCCGAGCCTGGGCAATATTTCGTGATATTTGCACCCTCTTGCCCGATTAGAGGTAAAAAGCACCTCTTCCTTACACTGACATATTTTCCGAATATTACGAGTATTGAGTACAGCTATTTTCCAGATTCCCTTCGCCGTGGGTTGTGTTGC
Source organism: Musca vetustissima (assembly GCF_032173495.1). Taxonomy (NCBI): domain Eukaryota; kingdom Metazoa; phylum Arthropoda; class Insecta; order Diptera; family Muscidae; genus Musca; species Musca vetustissima. The sequence continues at coordinate 215,284 of NW_026877613.1, forward strand.
TTTCATTTGTGGTCTATAGATCGACTCGAAAATAACACAACAAATTAAGTTTTCGGTCCACTTCATTCCAAAATTATTATATGATCATCACCGAAAATATAGGCGATGTCCTTGACAATAACTGGAACCTCATGGAACATTTCAAAGCCATCAGCGCTATAGCTCCGCTCTCCTTACTAAATAATATACAAATACGAAGATACCTGTAAATATTTAGGTGTAACTCTCACATCCGAGCACATACAACAATATAATTGGTCTTAATTTAAAGGTCAACCACTCCTCTTGGATATAATATCAACTTCTCGGATATATGTACTTCAGGGGTAAATAAATACGCTATAGAATACAAATGTTTGTCATTTTTCACACAAAAGTCAGGGTCAATTTGACCCGCTAAATATTGACCGATCTTTATCAAAACAGTCATGGTTATTCTCTGGCCCGATCCCCTATAGCCACAGAATGCTTTATTTGACATTTCCATGTTGTCGGATGAATTCAATAGAGTACGTTCAAGTCTTGGAAGACAAATTATTGCAATTTTGGGAAAGCAGCAACAATCAAGGACTCGTTTTTCAGAAGGACAACGCGCCAGTTCATAAAAGTCGCCATACTCAAGTATGGTGAAAATCGAAAAATATTAAAATTTCCGACCAGAATCCGATCGAGAACATGTGTGGAATCTTGACTCATCGTGTCTATGCAGAAAACCTCCAATACCAAACTGTATTTTACCTCCAAGAAGTGTTTTTCGATGAATGGCGGTCAATCGATGAAGACTTGCGAATAATTTTGATCAACAGTGTGATGGATAAAATTTTTGAACTTATTCAAAATAAGGGAGGCCCTACCCATTATTTATAAAAGTTACTTTATTTTATTTAAGTTTTAAAAGATAAATTTGTCTAATTTTATAAAAGTGCGTCTATAGTTATGCAACACCAGCAATTTTTAAAGTGCAGAATTTGGCGAAACCATAAAGAATAAATTGATTTTTTTTGTTGAATAATATGTGTTTTTGATCGTTTTATTGTGAACAATAACTTAATGGGTCCATTTTATTTGTCAACTAACATACCAATTGAATTAAGGGTGCGCCTATAGTTATGATACGCAGTGTATAATACCCTGACAACATAGTTGTGTAGGGTATAAATATACCCTTCAGCAGTCATGGGAACAGCATGTGGAGTAACGAACCCAACAGGAATCAGAGTCGTTGTTTGTTGGTTTTAACGAATCTAAACGATACGAACATAAAAAAATAAAAACATAACCTTATTTATAAAGAGCTTAAACTCCGTAAACCTAAATGATTCCTTTAGGTTAAAAACATTATTTTGTCATAGTTTTATATACACAACCGAAATAGGTAGTGTATATGTATAAAAATGTGACACAAAATCGAAGTCATTGCTCGTGGTGGAATATTCCTTATGAAGATAATAACCCTTGGCGAGTATATTGAGAACCCAGAAGAAAATCAGTAAGGAAAGTAGTAAAGTCGGACTGACTTTACTACTTTCCTTACTGGTTTTTCCTTATTTTATTGAAGCGTAAACTGTATACCAAAACATGAGTTTTTTTATCATCACATAGATAAAAAATACCCAATTTTCAATACCAGAGTTTCTGTTGATATAAAAATATGTCAGCCATTTGACAGTATCTAAAACGTAATACGGTCAAGATATTGGCGACCCAATATAGTAAATATCCAAATTTACTATATTGAGTTAGAAGGTTTTGAAATTTTATAAAAAGGAGCGGTCCAACATTACATCCTGTACCATAAGTCGGAGATACTATAAGGTATGAATACTGATCAGATCCACATTATATAGGAGGTGATGCAAATGTGGTATACCCATTTGTTTTTAGATTGCCAACTTTTTATTTTTTATCCGATTAAATTGAAATTTTACACTTAACATGTTACATGTGTTGTCTTTCCATGAATCAATTTGAAAATAATATTATTCTATCAATTTAAGAGATATTTGAGAAAATATTTGAAATTCCAGTAAAAGTGATTTTAAAAAAGTGCAGGTAATGTGGTATACCACATGATGTTAATGTGGTATTGTATAATTTTCACTTCCAATTGATATCTTATATAATTTATTGTTTTTAATGAATGCGAATTAGCTCGAGATTTATGTATGTTAAGATTTTTAACGGATACGTTGAGTGGAACTTTAATTTTTGTATGGAGAAGTTGTTAAAACTCATAGCCTTTGTTTTTCATCCTTGTGATTCATGGTAGTCTCTCGTAGAGTACAAATGTTTCAAATAGTAATGAGATTTTGTCTAGTGCTGGCTTTTTTCATGCAAGCTCAAGGTATACCACATTACCTGCACTTGTGTTTACTGAAGAAATGTCTAGTTTTTTTCTAAATTGATGATTATGTGGCGCTATCGCGCATGTTATTTGGTTTTTAGTCCATACTAATTATTTTAATGCTTTAGTAATAACGGTTAAATTACATCCGTAAAACAAAAAATTATTTTTAAAGTCAATTTTACGAAAAATTTAATGTTTGCTACTGATTCTCAACGTGATTTAAATAAATTAAACTGATCATTGCTATATTATTTTTTTTGAGAACAGCAAACTATAGAACATGTTTCAGTTATTCTAAAAATTTCAGTTTACAAAAAAATTGACTATACCACATTACCAACCTATACCACATTTGCATCACCTCCTCTATGTCGATATAAGTTAAAATCCCGTTAGAGATCACAATATTTAATATTGAACTTCGAAATTTTGCACACACTTTGTTACTACTCCTATGATTCACGTCTCGACATACATCTATATAGAGGCCTCCCTACATTTTGTTTATTTTGAATTTTAGCCCCTTTTTTGAAGTGGCTGTAATTTGACATTAAGAGTTTTAGGAGGATGACATTTATCTCCATATTTGCGGTTGTTTTTATCCAACCTCATAAAATTTATGTTTTTCATATAAATAATTCCCAACAAAAATTAACTTCGATAAAGAGCAAAATCCTGCTACTTTATGTTGGAACATATTTGTTTCTTCTCGTTCAGATATTCTTCAATAGAAAACTAACAAAATATTGACGAACATGAACTCAACGAATAGAAGCACATGCCATATTTAAAATATCGAACGGTTTGCAAAATTAAATACCTAACTGTGGCCGTATTGTGTTTACAAATTAAAATGGACAAACGGATGGACACACATGTCTAGATCGACTCAGCTAGTCGAGATATGACGATCGGTATACTTAAAGGTCGGCTTAGGACCAATATTTCGCGTCGTTGTACACTTTTAGTTGTGTAGGATACAACATTTTTCTAAAATTTTTATAATTGTTGGACTGCAATTATAACTATTTGTGCTCTACTATGTTGAGAGTTGTTTAATGTGTTCATCAGAGAATAATTAGAAAGGTCTATGACAACATTGAAAAATATCTTGACTTCAACCTTATAACCCTTAAATGAGTACATTTTATGTATATGTACACCCTTTCGATGGATTATCCTGTATATGCGTCGAAGAAAATTGAAAATGTCTGTGAAATCATTCCATTCTTATTGGAAATTAATTTTCTTTATCATCCACCCCTTCAAGTTCATTTAATCCCTGCTCTTTGTTTCTTTTTGCTTCATTTCATTGCGTAATTTTTTAATTAAGAAGACGGCAGAAGATTCTTTTATTTCATGCGGCTTTTCAATACGGAAGAGGTCTTATTATTGCTTGCTACTCAAGAATATTTACATGCATACTGTGAGTCGCACTTAAAGGGAGGGACTTGAAATTGAAAAATTCTATTGCATATATAAACAGCAAGAAAAGTTCATAATACGAATGGGGGATACAATATTGATGGGCCCAACTTGGGTACATACAAGCGATGCTCCTACTTTTATACCCTTCACCACACTGTGGTACAGGGTATTATGTCTTTAGGCTTATGTTTTAACAGGCAAAATAAAAACGAGAATATGCATAGAATTACTTTTCTAAGTCGATTTATGCATGTCCGTCCGTCCTTCTGTCTGTCCATGTAAAATTGTAAACAAAGTATAGGTCGCATTTTTGATCCGTATTAGATGAAATTTGCCATAGGTCACTTATCACAACCCTAATGAAATTGAATGAAATCTGTTCAGATTTATATATAGCTCCCATATTTGTTTTTATACCCTTCACCACGCTGTGGTACAGGGTATTATGTCTTTGTGCATATGTTTGTAATAGGCAAAAATAATTGAGATAGACCCATGGTTCCTTTTGAGAACATGCATAGAATCACTTTCTAAGTCGATTTATGCATGTCAGTCCGTCCGTCCGTCCGTCTGTCTGTCTGTCCATGTTAAATTGTAAACAAAGTACAGGTCGCATTTATGATCCGAATTGGATGAAATTTGGCATAGGTAACTTATTCGGCCCAAGGACGAACCCTATTGAAATTGGGAAAAATCGGTTCAGATTTAGATATAGCTCCCACATATATATATTTAACCGATTTAATGTAAACGGTCCCTATATATCTTTCGATTTACACGAAATTTGGTACAGGCTAATCATTTAGGCCTATAATGATGTCTGCCAATTTTCGTGAAAATCGGTCCAGATTTAGATATAGCTCCCATATATAGTTTCGTCCGATTTCATGTAAATGGTGGCCCAAAGTCCCTATATATCTTTTTATTTGCACGAAATTTGGCATAACGTACTGAATTAAGCCTAGAGTGTTGTCTGCCAAGTTTCGTGAAAATCGGTCCAGATTTAGATATAGCTCCCATATATAGTTTCGTCTGATTTCATATAAATGGTGCCCCAAAGTCCCTATATATCTTTTGATTTGCACGAAATTTGGCATAACGTACTGAATTAAGCCTAGAGTGATATCTGCCAATTTTCGTGAAAATCGGTCCAGATTTAGATATAGCTCCCATATATAGTTTCGTCCGATTTCATGTAAATGGTGCCCTAATGTTCTTATATATCTTTCGATTTGCACGAAATTTGGTATAACGTACTGAATTGAGCCTAGTATGACGTCTGCCAAGTTTCGTGAAAATCGGTCCAGATTTAGATATAGCTCCCATATATAGCTTCGTCCGATTACATGTAAATGGTGCACCAAAGCCCCTATATATCCTTCGATTTGCACGAAATTTGGCATAACGTACTTAATTGAGCCCAGAATGATGTCTGCCAAGTTTCGAGAAAATCGGTCCAGATTTAGATATAGCTCCCATATATAGTTTCGTCTGATTTCACGTAAATGGTGCCCTAATGTTCTTATATATCTTTCGATTTCCACGAAATTTGGTATAACGTACTGAACTGAGGCTAGAATGATGTCTGCCAAGTTTCGACAAAATCGGTCCAGATTTAGATATAGCTCCCATATATAGCTTCGTCCGATTACATGTAAATGGTGCACCAAAGTCCCTATATATCCTTCGAGTTGCACGAAATGTGGCATAACGTACTTAATTGAGCCCAGAATGATGTCTGCCAAGTTTCATGAAAATCGGTCCTGATTTAGATATATCTTCCATATATAGTTTCGTCCGATTTCATGTAAATGGTGCCCCAAAGTCCCTATATATCTTTTGATTTGCACGAAATTTGGTACAGCCTAATCATTTAGGCCTAGAATTATGTCTGCCAAGTTTCGTGAAAATAGGTCAAGATTTACATATAGCTCCCATATATAGTTTCGTCCGATTTCATGTAAATGGTGCACCAAAGTCCCTATATATCCTTCGATTTGCACGAAATTTGGCATAACGTACTGAATTGAGTCTAGAATGATGTCTGTCAAGTTTCGAGAAAATCAGTCCAGATTTCTATATAGCTCCCACATATAGTTTCGTCCGATTTCATGTAAATGTTGCACCAAAGTCCCTATATATCTTTCGTTTTTCACAAAATTTGGCATAACGTACTGAATTGAGCCTAGAGTGATGTCTGCGTTGTTTCGTGAAAATCGGTCCAGATTTAGATATAGCTCCCTTTTATTACAGATTGATTTTAAGTAATTGACGCACCAAGAACCAATAGGAACAAAACGTTCTGAAATTAGTATAACCTATCCTGTCACTAGTTTGTTTGAAATCGCTTAATATTTGGATAGAGCTTCCATATATATTTTCGCCCGATTTCAAGTATATTGGGCATCAAACTCCTCATGTTAGTCAGTTTGACATCAAATTTTGCACAACGTACAAAATTGAGCATAGAATTATGTAGTTGCGTTTTCTAGAAGTACAGACATAGCCCAACGGATGACCCATTTATATTTGTTTGAAGTCGATTTAAATACTTTATGGATAGATCTACGTAGATTAACATTTAGATAAATGGAAAACTGTCATCATATTATTATGACTGCGGTAAGAGATTAATTCACAATCGCACACACATCTTTCTCTATACGAGCTACACCTCAATTACACGGGTGAATGAAATATGGACACAGGAAGATATATAAAAGAGGATATAGAAAACATATTTGTATTTTGCTTTACTAAATGTCATTTTTATAATCTGCTTGGTGGTCTTTTTGTTTTGCGGTCATATATCCCACATGACTTGTCACACTTCATTCTTATTACTTCGCACTAATCGGTTCATGTATTTAAGACTTACAAAATGCGTTTCTGTGACATGTACATGCTACATATCGCATGTACATGTCACAGAAACACAACACGTCATATAAACTGTAACTATTTTCTATCTTTCATCATTCGCTTATTTGTGTTAAATACCGAGGCAAAAATAGCATAAACTTACTTAATTGTGTGGGTGTTTTTTTTTCTTCGTATCAAAAGTCTGTGTCCATCCGTACTTGGGAATCATCTATGTATTTTATCTAGATTTGGTGAAAATTATTACGATATGCAAAGTTTATATGAAATTTGATATTCCGTTCGAATTATATGAGATTGAAATGTTAACCGTATGTAGGGGAGGTAATAGAAGGAGAGGTACCGCAACCCAAATGTTCACATATCATACATTCTTCACACATTCATACTTCATGCATACTACATTTGTTTCTAATCGGATAATCCATTTGGAAACTGTAACGACAGGTTTCGCCTTAGGCTCCAGTAAGCTCGCCGGACCCACGGTTAGCAATAGAAAACCAGTAAGAAAAGTAGTAAAGTCGGACTGGGCCGACTATATGATAAACTTCACCACTTTGGGGATATTCCCTATATGTAACTTTACATATGTTGTCTTTTCGAAGGAACATTGACATGAAATTAAACGAACCTAAAGATGCTATCTTTATCTATAAGAAAACCGACTAACATAAATCCTTACACATGCCATTCTGCAATCTATTCCATAGTTCTTCAATAGACTTTAAGCAAACTTTACGCACGCTACTTGGTATGATTCACTGTGAAAAATGTAAATCAATCAGGCACCCATTGATTATTTGGTTTACAATCAACATGAATAGGTCGAAATGGAAGCTATGCTATATCTAAATCTGAACAGATTTCAAGGAAACTTGCCCGAGATTAATTTTTCTTAATTTCGGTACGTTTTGCCAATCAGCCTAGCTATGGGTCTTTAGTACACCATTTACTTAAAATCGGACGAAAGTATATATAGGAGCTATATGTAAATCTGAACCAATTTCAAGAAAATTTGACACACGAAAGGTTATAGTAACTTCAGTACACTGTACAAAATGCGGGTCGACCAATCTTTGAGTCTTTAGTGCACCATTTACCTTAAATCGGACGAAAATATACATGGGAGCTATATAAAAATCATACCCGATTTTCTCGAAACTTGGCAGACGTCATTCTTGATTTAATTCAGTACTTTATGCCAAATTTCGTGTAAATCGAAAGATATATAGGGACTTTGGTGCAGCATTTACCTTAAATTGGTCGAAAATATATGTGGGAGCTATATATAAATCTGACCCAATTTTTTCAAAACTTGGCACACATCATTCTAGACTCAATTCAGTACGCTATGCAAAATTTTGTGCAAATCGGAAGTATATAGGGGCTTCGGTGCCCCATTTACCTTAAACTGGTCGAAAATATATGTGGGATCTATATATAAATGTGACCCGATTTTTTCAAAACTTGGCACACGTCATTCTTGATTTAATTCAGTACTTTATGCCAAATTTCGTGTAAATCGAAAGATATATAGGGACTTTGGTGCAGCATTTACCTTAAATTGGTCGAAAATATATGTTGGAGCTATATATAAATCTGACCCAATTTTTTCAAAACTTGGCACACATCATTCTAGACTCAATTCAGTACGCTATGCAAAATTTTGTGGTAATCGAAAGATATATAGGGACTTTGGTGCCCCATTTACCTTAAATTGGTCAAAAATATATGTTGCAGCTATATATAAATCCGACCCGATTTTTTCAAAACTTGGCACACATCATTCTATACTCAATTCAGTACGCTATGCAAAATTTTGTGCAAATCGAAAGCTGTATAGGGACTATGATGCACCATTTACATAAAATCGGACAAAACTCTATATAAGAGCTATACTTAAATCTGAACCGATTTTCACGAAAATTATCAAACATCATTCTGGACCTAATTCAGTAGACTATGCCAAATTTCATGCAAAATATGTAGGGACTTTGGTGCACCATCTACTTTAAATCGGACGAAACTATATACGGGAGCTATATCTAAATCTAAATCGGTTGTCTCGAAATTTGGCACACATAATTCTGGACCTAATTTAGTACAAATTCGGTGCAAATCGAAAGATATATATGGACTTTGGTGCCCCATTAACCTTAAATCGGACGAAAATATATATTGGAGCTATATCTAAATCTGAAGCGATTTTTCCAATTTCAATAGGGTCCTAGGGTCCAATAAGTGACTTGTGCCAAATTTCATCCAAATCGGATCATAAATGCGACCTGTACTTTGTTTACAAATTAACATCTACAGACGGGCGGACATGCATAAATCGACTCAGAAAGTGGTTCTATGCATATTCTCAAAAGAAACCATGTATCTATCTCCTTTCCTTTTGCCTGTTACAAACATATGCACAAATACATAATACCCTGTACCACAGTGTGGTGAATGATATAAAAAAATCTGTATGCGAGAGAGAAAAACTGGCGACTATGGTCTATAGAATGTTTATTTAGTACGAAGTTTAAACTCAAAGCAAACTTAAGCTATTATTTATTACTAGGGGATCGACGTCTGTTCAACATTTGATTGTTAGCTTAGCCGACCTTCGAAGTCGAGACCTGGATAATTACTTTGGCCGAGGAATATAATGGGTCTCTAGATACAGGTCTCTTAATACCTGGATATGTACTCTAAGCGGGAATGCGACGGGACCATTGTGAATTTAGAGACATGGATAAGTACTCTAACAACATCTGGGAGTTGGATGTTTCAAAAAAGTGGGGCTATTCTAAAGCATTCAACGCCAAGAGACTTAGGTAGGTACTCGTGTAAGCATACGAACTGGTCACATAGCAGAAGTCTTAGTAAGTACTCAAGCAAGAATACGGACGGATTCTACGGTAAGATAACATAGTAAATACTCCATCAAGGTAACGAAAGGATACTACGACAAGAGACCCTAGTAAGTACTCAAGCAAGGGTACGAGAGGATTATACTGCAAGAACCATTAATAAACATTAAAACAAGGATACTACTCTAGCAAGGATACGGGAGGATTATACTCCAAGATACCTTAATATGTAAACTAGTAAGGATACGACAGGATACAAAGCAAGAAACCTTAGTATATACTCCAGCAATGGTACAGAAGGGTACTACGGTAAGAGACGTAAGTACTTAATCAATAATACTGGCGAATTCTATTGCAAGAGACCTTAATAATAAGTACTCCATCAAGGGTATGGAAGGATTCTGCTCAAACAAGGATACGTAGGGATTCTACTGCAAGGAACCTAATAATGTCAAGTAAGGATACGGAAGAGCCCTTGATCAGTACTCAAGAAATCATCCTACTCAAACAAGGATTCTACTAAAGGGGTGGGGATACTTTTGACAATAGAGATTTGTATAAGCACCGTAGGCTACAGAACTTTGTTCAATATGGAACTCACCTAAGATGGATGTGTTTGGTTCCGTGGTCTAGCACTCCCTGTTCCTTATCATTTTTAGAACATGTGTCGCTTTGATATGCGTCGAGTTTCCAGTATATTTCATAATTGTGCATCACTTAGGCAACAAACGTAAAAAAGTGCGGTGTTTAAAATGTAAAATATTGTATTTTAACCGACAATTGGTGGTCTTCCTACATCCTTGGTGTTTTGTGGAATGAGTAAATAACTTTCACATACAACAACATTTAAATCTAATTATGTACTAAATTACAAGATATCCTTGATTCAATGAGTCGTTGTAACAACAATCCTTGATATGTGATTAACGACGGAAAATTTGCGATATTATCTAATACTTAATGTCATTATTCACGATAGAGATATGGATAATTACAGTGTGTGTGTTTGTGGTTGAACAGGCAAAAGGAAACGAGATAGACATATGGTTTCTTTTTAGAATATGCATAGAATCACTTTTTAAGTCGATTTATGCATGTCCGTCCATCTGTCTGTCCATGTTAAATTGTAAACATAGTAGAGGTCGCGTTTATGATCCGAATGGAATGAAATTCGGCATAGGTCACTTATTTGGCCCAAGGACGAACCCTATTCAAATTGGGACAAATCGGTCCAGATTTAGATATAGCTCCCATATATATTTTCGTCTGATTTAATGTAAATGGTGTACCAATGTCCCTACATATCTTTCGATTTGCACGAAATTGGGTATAGCATAATAAATTATGTCTAGAATGATGTGTGTAAAGTTTCCTGAAAATCGGTCCAGATTTAAATATAGCTCTCATATATATTTTCGTCCGATATACGGTAAATGGAGCGCCAAAATCTCTGGAAATTTGGCATAGCGTACAATTATAAATAAGCAACAACGTTTATTTTTAAGATTTGCTTACAAAATAAGTAAAATGAAAACAGTAATTCTTCTTCCAATATTATCACTATGCAAACAAAGCAGTTCCTCTAAATCGCATTAATTTTCTTCCGTTCGTTTTTGTTTCGGTTACTTCCCATAACTAAGGTGATGAAAAGCTGGTGGACTTAAGAACACCTCCAACAAAAAAGACGGATGCAGACGTCTCGCCCAAAAGGCTTTCTATCGTTAGCCTTGAAGGTTTAACTTAGAAAGTCTATTGTATCGCAACTGTCTTTTCATGTTATTCCTTCTTCTCTACCCATAAACATAGAGAATATAAAAAATAATAAAATGCCTAAGGCCGCTATGAAAAAGTTAACGGAATCTATTTCATATTATTGTTTAATGTCTTCCAAAGCGGATTTAAATTTGACGCCATAGTCGATAGACTTTCCTGTTGTTCTTTTCCACTTGGTATTTATGTTTAGATTTTGTTTTCTAGTTTTTATACAATGAAGAAAAACTGCATCATAACTCTGAAATGAGAAAAATAATAATATTTGTTATGAACTGCCAATATTTCAAGTGGACCACGATTTTTTGTCGGAAAAAGGACTACATTTTATTTATTTGTGTAATACAAGGCCTATAAGGCCATATTTTATATTACGTAGTTAACCACAAACCCGAGCTTATAAAAACTAATATTCATTATAAAATACTAAAATTTATTTTTTTTAATTATTCTTGGCTCCCAGCCATAAAATACAAAACTAATAAGAAAATATATAAGATTATGTCCAGTAAACCAGTAGTAAAAAGAAGAATAATAAATTTCAAACCCACCAATGTAATCCAAAATAAAGGTGAAGTTTTCTTTTAAAAACATTATTACAATGGGAGAATATTCTTAGATTATATGGCAATAAATTCCAACATCGTGCTACCCAAACTACAAATGATCTTGCATAAATGCATTTATAACTTCTTGGTATCACCCTTGAGGGCTTCTCGAAGAATGTGAAAAAGAAAACGTGCTGGTTAATGGTTTAGGCTCGCCAGTTTTTATTATATTATAAAATGTCAGTATATTTCGATAATAAATGAAATTAAAACCAGTGAGTGGAGTAGTATAGTCGAACGGGACCGACCGTACAATCCCTTTGACAGGGTGCCTTTGACCCGCTAAATTTTGACCGTTCTTTATCAAAACAGGCATGCTTAATCTTTGGCCCGAATCCATT